>NC_088220.1:31995008-32017508 GCF_036934945.1 Oncorhynchus masou masou | reverse complement strand
GATTGGAGTCCACCTGTGGTAAATTCAATTGTTTGGACCTGATTTGGAAAGGCACACACATGTCTATGTAAGGTCCCACAGTTGACAGTGCATGTCAGAGCAAAAACCAAGCCATGAGGTTGAAGGAATTGTGCGTGTCAGGATTGTGTAGGGGAACAGATCTGGGGAACGGTACCAAAACATTTCTGCAGCATTGAAGATCTTCAAGAACACAGTGGCCTCCATCATTCTTAAATGGAATAAGTTTGGAACCACCAAAACTCTTCCTAGAGCTGGCCCCCCAGCCAAACTGAGCAATCGGGGGAGAAGGGCCTTGGTCAGGGAGGTGACCAAGAACCCGATGGTCACTCTGACAGAGCTCTAGAGTTCCTCTGTGGAGATGGGAGAACCACCATCTCTGCAGCACTCCACCAATCAGGCCTTTATGGTAGAGTGGCCAGACGGAAGCCACTCCTCAGTAAAAGCCACATGACAGCCCGCTTGGAGTTTGCCAAAAGGCATCTAAAGGACTGAGAAACAAGATTCTCTGGTTTGATGAAGTATGGTGGTGGCAGCATCATGCTGTGGGGATGTTTTTCAGCGGCTGGGATTGGGAGACTAGTCAGGATTTAGGCAAAGATGAACGGAGGAAGGTACAGAGAGATCCTTGATGAAAACCTGCTCCAGAGCGCTCAGGACCTCATACTTGTGCGAAGGTTCACCGTCCAACAAGACAACAACCTTAAGCACACAGCCAAGACAACGCAGGAGTGGCTTTGGGACAAGTCTCTGAATGTCCTTGCGTGGGCCAGCCAGAGCCCGGACTCGAAACCGATCAAACATCTCTGGAGAGACCCGAAAATAGCTGTACAGCAATGCTCCCCATTCAACCTGACAGACATTGAGAGGATCTGCAGAGAATAATGTGAGAAACTCTCCAAATACAGGTGTGCCAAGCTTGTAGCATCATACCGAAGAAGACCCAAGACTGTAATCGCTGCCAAAGGTGCTTCAACAAAGTACTGAGTAAAGAATCTGAATACTTAAGTAAACGTAATATTTCAGATTTATATTTTTTATTAAATGTGCAACCATTTCTAAAAAACTGTTTTTGCTTTGTCATTATAGGGTATTGTGTGCAGCTTGATGAGGGGGGAATAAAAAATAAAAAAACATTTTAGAAAGAGGCTGTGACGTAACAAGTCAAGGGGTCTGAATACTTACTCAATGCACTGTATATGGTCAGTGTTATACTCTATGACCCCCACAAGCTTCACAGGCTTCGTCTGGTGTCGGTATCGCCAATGTGTTAACTTCTGTCTGTAACTAATATAACCTCGCCATCGAAATCTGAGACTCTCACCAACGTTTACATGTTTACATTGTTTTGCTCTACGACGCCCACAAGCCGGAAGGTAACCTGGTAGCAGTTTTTAAAAAGTGAATGATATGGAAGTACTCTAGTGCCCAAAAAAAGGGGTTAAATATGGGTCAATTTGGGGGGGTTAATTTCCTGGGCTTTCTCAGATCTCTTAGACATAGGACAGTCACTTCAAAACTAAATTCCTTTTTTTTATTATAAAAAAAACAAACTTTTTTATGAATATGTTATTCAATGTGCTTCTATGGGCTAATACTGTAGCAGTAAGGCTAAATTCAATGTTTCATCAAATGACTATTGTAGCTGGAAACAGCTGAACCATCACTCCTGTGTTCCAATGGCACATTGTGTTAGCTAATCCAAGTTTATACTTTTAAAAGGCTAATTGATCATTAGAAAACCCTTTTGCAATTATGTTAGCACAGCTGTAAATTGTTGTTCTGATAAAAGAAGCACTAAAACTGGCCTTCTTTAGACTAGTTGAATATCTGGAGTATCAGCATTTCTGAGTTCCATTACAGGCCTAAAATGTCCAGAAACAAAGTACTTTCTTCTGAAACTCGTCAGTCTATTCTTGTTCTGAGAAATGAAGGCTATTCCATGCGAGAAATTGTCAAGAAACTGAAGATCTCGTACAACGCTGTGTACTACTCCCTTCACAGAACAGGGCAAACTGGCTCTAACCAGAAAAGAAAGTGGAGTGGGAGGCCCCGGTGCACAACTGAGCAAGAGGACAAGTACATTAGTGTCTAGTTTGAGAAACAGGTGCCTTATAAGTCCTCAACTGGCAGCAAAGTTCAAACCATATCTCTGGCCAGTGTCTGTTCTTTTGCCAATCTTAATATTTTCTTTTTATTGGCCAGTCTGAGATATGTTTTTTTCTTTGTAACTCTGCCTAGTAGGCCAGAATCCTGGAGACGCCTCTTCGCTGTTGACGTTGAGACTGGTGTTTTGCAGTCATATTAGTTTGTAGGCCAAACTGTTAGGACACTACAGACAGAAGTTGACACATTAGCGATACCGACTTCAGACGAGGCCCGTGAAGCATATGGGGAAATGTAAATGTAAAACACTGAACATGTAAAAATCTGCCGTTTCCTTCTACAATAATTTACAATATTAACAATGTCTACACTGTATTTCTGATCAGTTTGATGTTATTTTAAATGGACAAAAAAAAAGGCTTTTCTTTCAAAAACAAGAACATTTCTATGTGATCCCAAACTTTTGAACGGTAGTGTTTATATATATATATGTATATTTTTTTTCTTCATTAGGAAGTTGTGTAAATGTCAGATGTTTCTTGATTGATGTGGTGCTATTGTATATCATACCATTTGAAACGGCTGTTTCTCAGCTTTCAAAATATGTATCATGTTTTTGACACCAGCAAATTATGCTCATTAATGCACACGAAGGTCATGGTCTCAGTAAATTCAGGAATTCCTAAACTCAACTATCGATGATGCAATAATGCCAATATAGCGATTTACAGTTACAATTAGCTGGATTTCTAAAGCCTAGTGTTCCCATTCCCCTTTGAGGTGATTTATGATTCAGCAAAGCTTAGTCATTCCTTCTCTCTCTATTTGCGCTATCTCAATCACAGAAGGCATTAAGAGGGCCAAAGGTACACTTATACAGACAACCGATCGCCACCACACAGACACTACCAGGGTAGAGTCCGATAGCTATTCTAGTTATTGTATTTCTATGATTCTGAATAATCCAGACACAGAACAACACCTTGATGGAGGTGTGTCTGCCCGTCTTACCCTGGCAAGTGTTTGTGTCTATAAGGCCAGAGATGACAGAGAAACTACTAGCAATAAAAGGAGATCAGAGCTTTTTCCAACCACATCACCTGACCAGGAATAAGAATATTAAAACTCATGTACCAATAACTATGAAGCCTCCGTAAGATCCTTCGTATTGAGGAGACTGGCCACCCACCAGTCTGTCACTCACTGAGCTCTGGAGAGGAAAAACACATGTTAAACTGGGTTAAAATGGACCTATGTTTTCACTATCTCAGGTCGCATTCAGCAGAGCTGTGTAACGCAACATCTATGTCCATAGTCATTGCACTATGACGATGGTTCTGCTCCACAGAACTATACAAATAGAGTTATATTTGAATAGTTCTACGAAACACAGCCATAAGGTAATGGAAGTTCTATGGAGTACAGTCATTCAAATGAGTATAATTTTAAATAGCCACACAAACACGATATGAGCAGAAGTCTATGGAACACTTCCACTATAACACTAGAACTAGAATGGGAATGTTTAAGATACATAAAGTTCATAGTCATTTCAGAGTAATTAACACATAGCTTAGCATATTTATATGTTTTCCGATCTGTAATACACTCGATTTCCAGTTTTCTATTGTGTGAGACTCACAAGTCACCAGACTAGTTACTGAATGTCAGGGATTGTGCTCATATCGTTTGATAGTGATTGACGTCAGAGCTACTGAAGGTACCAGGACACACTGATGATTATATTGATGACATTATGAACAATGTGTGACTCTTTCATTTTTTACTTTGTATAAGACTGTAGTGGAGTATGGACAGGAGTGAAAGTTTCATATTTTGGGTTGATTTATCTCAAACACACACACACACACAGATAGGCCATCAGCGTGTTAGCAGATAGCATGTCGTGGTTGGTGTTTCCTGTCATCTTGTTACATAGTCCCCAGGATCTGACACCTGAGAGTCACATCAGTCTCTTAGACCAGCTCCATGACACTGCATTCACCAGAGATCTCTCTCTCTCTCTCTCTCTCTCTCTCTCTCTCTCTCTCTCTCTCACTTTCCCATCTCTCTTTCACACACAGACACCCCCATTTCTACTATTTTCCTCATAACTTATATCTGCCGACCCAGCACTTTACCAGGTATAGAGGTCTCTGCCATATTATATCCCGAAATGAAATTCCATTGGATTTTAAAAGCATGACTTATTTATACAGTTGTATTGCTTTACCTCTAGTGCTTCAGCCAGGGGCGCAACTTTCACTGAGGACAGGGGGGGGGGGGATTTGGGGGTCGTATCCTCCCCACACAGCTAATTCCCGACTTTTCACACTGACACAGTAATAAACAGCTCTAATGTTACAGGCTTCACATGGCCCTTCTATTGTACTACTGGGTAAGATCAGCCACTATCTAGATGTTGTTTGAAGAGAGCAGATTTGGAGAGACTTGCACTTTCTCTCAAGCTATTTTTTATAGTGGGAAGATTTTCAGACGGTAAAATAGTCAGTCAGTCAGTCAGTCAGTCAGTCAGTCACTCACTCACTCACTCACTCACTCACTCACTCACTCACTCACTCACTCACTCACTCACTCACTCACTCACTCACTCACTCACTCACTCACTCACTCACTCACTCACTCACTCTGCAGTTAGTATGACCTCCATGGCACTCACATCACTAGGGAGCACCTCCACGGTGGTGTTATAAAACCTGTCTCCGTTGATCTCAATGTTTCCGCTGCGAAACAGGTACCTGGAGAAACAAGATTGGATCATCGGAGTCATTACCTACTGTAGAATTGCAACAGTTGGGCTGACTGGTCAAAATAGAATACACCTCTGTCATATATCCCTCTCATACCATAAATGACCACGATCAACAAGTGTCAACTAACTCAATACCTACAATGTATTTGCTCATAACTCTTAATTTCCTTTAACTCCATTCTAGTTGCTTTGAGACATTCCCTGTGTGTCTAATCACAGTGTGGTATTAAATCAAATAACATGTTCTTGATCGCATACACATATTTAGCGGATGTTGCGGATGTAGCAAAATGCTTGCATCAGGGCATGGCAAACATGACCTATTGGAGTCCATTGTGAGAGAGGGTGTGACAAGTGGAAGGCAAAGTCCTGTTCCACAACCTTTATACAGGCAAGCAGACAGAGGGAATGGGAGTCAGCGTGGGGAAGGCCATTTTTTAAATGTGACCTGTGGTTGAAGTTCAAATAAAAGTGTGTGTGTGTGTGTGTGTGTGTGTGTGTGTGTGTGTGTGTGTGTGTGTGTGTGTGTGTGTGTGTGTGTGTGTGTGTGTGTGTGTGTGTGTGTGTGTGTGTGTGTGTGTGTGTGTGTGTGTGTGTGTGTGTGTGTGTGTGTGTGAGAGATGAAACAGCTAGCGCACTAGTCTTTACTTGATTTGAATGTGTTCTGCTGCAGACAAACAACCGGACTACACGTGCCCCTATCCTATTGCTGAGCGTGACACGACACACGC
Source organism: Oncorhynchus masou masou (assembly GCF_036934945.1). Lineage (NCBI taxonomy): Eukaryota > Metazoa > Chordata > Actinopteri > Salmoniformes > Salmonidae > Oncorhynchus > Oncorhynchus masou. Next base: position 32,011,880 of record NC_088220.1, on the reverse strand, counting down.
TAGCAACTCCAAAGTCGTTTATCATATTCATTTCCAACGCAGTTCGTTACATTTAAAGCTACAATAGAGAAACAAGTCTGAAAATAAAAAGTTATTCATGAAAGAAAATCTTTAAGGGTTCTTTTTTCACAAGAGGACAAAGGGCCACCGATATCTGTTCACATGCCTGGTGTTCACGTTCACGTGCCTGGTGTAGGCTACTGTGGGAGTGTGTGTGTGTCCACTGACCCGGTGACAGTGAGTGGCTGCGGGAAGCTGAGCAGGATGAAGTCTTCAGCGGTAGGGGTCAGGCCCCAGAAGAAGTCCTGGCCCTCGTAGGCCCTCTCCAGGGTGTGCTGCTGGTAGTGCTTCAGACTACTGCTCAGCTCTGCAGGGGGGTTACTGTGGGCAGCAAACAGTGGCGCCTTCCCAAAGTCCTTATCCTGCTCAAACACAACGGAGAGAGAGAGACATTTGAATTATAACTGCCACTAACTGAGTTTATCTTGCACAAACACACCAGAGAGAGATAATCTTACTTTCAGTTTCTGTACTTTCCCAGGCAGAGAGGAGTGAAGGCCTACATGTTGAAACAGAGAGGGTTTATATCTCAGCTTGAGCAGGCCCTTCTGCAGGTTGCAGTCTTTCTGGACGGGAGAAAACAAGATGAAAAGCCCATCAGCTCTCCATCCAATGAAGGAATTGTTCACTCACAAGGTTTGTGAGATGCGTGGACTCTACATTAGATCATCGTTTGCATTTCATTCTCTTGAACAGAATACTTCATTTTGCTGAGCACAACTCACCGCATCTTTTTCTGGGTTGCAAGCCTTCACCCACAGAATGTGGTCCAACAGCCAATCAATGGGCTTGTCTTTGTGGAACATCAGAAAGAACTCTGCTATCATTGGTAGATCACGGGCTCGGAACATCTTGCCTGATGCAGACACAAACACACACACAAACCCATAAATGAAAATAAAATGACTTTATGACAAGGAAGAAGAGTCATGAGTGTATTGTACCTACCAGTGGAGGCTGGTGAGGGGAGGACGGCTCATAATAATGGCTGGAATGGAGTAAATGGAATGGTATCAAACACATGGTTTCCATTCACTGCATTCCAGCCATTATTATGAGCCGTCCTCCCCTCACCAGCCTCCACTGGTACATATCCACATCTGTGAGTGTAAATAACCTAATTAACTAAAGGCAATAAATAAACTGCATGTGTTCACCTGCTTTCGTTTCCACAGTTGTCGTGCAGTAGAAACAAGTGTTAATCTAAAAACGATCAACTACGAGCTCCTTTCCCAGACACACACACACGAGCACAGACTCACCGATGAAGCCGAGCTGAGAGAACTCCAGCAACATCCAGTCATCCGAGGCCAGTGATCTGACGTATGTTTTCATGGCCTGAGAGTAGCCAGGCTTAGCCACAATGTCATCTTCCAACTGAGAACACAGATTTTTTCCAATGAGGATGTGTTCATAAAAATATGATTTCAATTCACTTTCTAAATTCACATTTAAATGGAGCAACTCACATGCAGTTACACAGACAGACTGACTGACCAATCAGAGAAGTTGAACTCTGACCCCCCACCTGTACATAGTAGGTTCCCTTCTCATGTGCGTAGAGCATCAGGAAGCTGTAGTCCAAGTTCTGCTTGGTGCGCCATCTGAAAACAACCACAATACAAACCACTTACTGCGGGTATAGATGATGTGTTAGACTTTTTTATTTTCATGATTTTAAGACCACACATCTGTATGTGTTGGGTTGGGTTGTGTTTGGTTGTGCATGCGTCCGTTTCTCACTTGACTCTATCCTTGGAGTCTCCAAAGGTTTCCCTGAGTCTGCGGAAGTTGGGGTAGAAGTACTGAGAAGGGGACACTACCTCCAACAGGCCTGAGTGCACATCTGTAGGAAAACTACAGCCACACACAACAGGCAAACACACAGGTAAACTACAAAACACATTGAAGAAAGATTAACAAAAAAATAAAAACAGCCAAAACAGTCCAACTAAAATCCCAAACAACCAAAATGTCTCACTTATGCTTTATGAGTTCTGCTACGGTGTTGACGTATCCTGCATCTGTCTGAAATAAAGAGACAGAGAGAAGGGGGAATGAATGAGAAGGGGGAATCCAGTGAAAGTTTAAACATGAGGTCATATTACTAAGAGTGGTGTGTTTGTGTGCAATAGAATCAGTATAGATGAAACATGAGAAGTACAATATACTGAAGGTGTCTTGTGTCTTGACTCCTGTGTGTGCTCATATCCTCAGACACACAACCACTACACAACCACTACACAACCACTACATAACCACTACGCAAAGTTACCATCAATTGGGCAAACCTTTGAGTTGGAATGCAAACATGCAAAAAAGTTGCAGGGTAGTTGTGACGCGAGTGATCACAGTTGAACATTAGGAGCTGAAACGGCCTTAGGTCTTGAAATCAAGAACAGGAAATTCCCGTTTACATGCCCGTTAGTTTCTGTAGTTCAAGTCTAGTGTTAAAGCATACACACCTCAGGTCCTGAAAGGCATGGTCACACAGTCAATAGGTTTAGCAGGTCTTTTGTTAGAAACAAATCACTTTCTTTTTCTCATTCTAATCCCTCAATTTTCTGCTTTAAAATAATAACAATATGTTGGTTTGACCCTAGGGAGAGACCTGGCCAAAGTCTGGGTCCCCAACTCACATTTATTAAATTTTTATTCAGCTAGGCAAGTCAGTTAAGAAAAAGTTATTATTTACAATGACGGCCTACATCGGCCAAACCCTAACCCAGATGACACTGGGCCAATTGTCCACAGCCCTATGGGACTCCCAATCACAGCCAGTTGTGATACAGCCTGGAATCAAACCAGGGTCTGTAGTGACACCTCTAGCAAGGAGATGCAGTGCCTTAGACCGCTGCGCCACTCAGGAGCACACAATACCCCATCTACAAAGTCCCTTCCTCTTATGCTTAACATCTAGAAAGATACTTCTAAATGACCTGATGGGGCCCCAATTGTTATTGACTTTAAGTGAGGTTTGATTGGCAAAGACTGTCACGTGTGTCCATGTGCCTCTATCAGGGTACGTGAGCAAGTTACCTCGGCAACAAAGACGATGATGACGGTGTCTTCTCGTTCAGAAGGTGAAAGGTCGTAGAGGAGGGAGTTCAGGGTGCTAACCAAGTAGCTCTGCTTCTGACGCTTCACCGTAGGGATCCCCAATACCAGGGACACTGACGCATACGCACACACACAGGGAGGGAAGGAAGGAAAGAACACAGTAAATAGCCTTATCTGCTGCAGATTTCAAATTTCCAGAGCTATTGATAACACAGGTGACGTTCTGGTGAAGAAGGAATAAAGTCCACACAGAGCAGGGAGGGTGAGGTGGGTGGATAGAGGTTACAGGGTGAAATCCACACCAGGTTGGGTAGCCTCTCACTTTAACACAAGCCCTCCTGTTTGTCAAAGAGAACATGTTTACGCAGACACATTTTTACATGTAATACATTTCTACACACACACACACACACACACACACACACACACACACACACACACACACACACACACACACACACACACACACACACACACACACACACACACACACACACACACACACACACACACACACACACACACACACACACACACCAGGGATTAAGACAGAAGGAAGTGTCTTTCACCTCCAGTCCGGCCCTTTCCCAGGACGACGTTAGGATTCAGGCTGTCTGCGTGGTCCCGTAGGTGGGGCAGGTAGAGGTAGGCGTTGGGCAGTCTGGAGGAAAGCAGACCGAGTCTTCTCTTTATCAGTCCTTCTACACTCCACACCACCAGAAACCAAACCAAACACACAACGAACGGTCAGACATAAAAAAACACTTCATCCTTTTTTATTACAGCAGCACATGACCTGTGAGAGGTCATTGGATTAGCATTGTTGGCAATGTTTAAAAGGCTTATCTTGGATTGACAAAAGTAAACAAACTTGGGAGGAGAGAGAGATGCAAATAAGGAAAGAGAAAGAAAGAAAGAAAGAAAGAAAGAAAGAAAGAAAGAAAGAAAGAAAGAAAGAGAAAGAAAGAAAGGAGAGAAAGGAGAAAAGGGAGAGAAAGAAAGAGATAAGGAAAACACTGCCATGGACCAAAAACATGTGGATTCAGGAGGGGTAGTTTGATTTCTGCCCGTCTGTGACCAGCACTGAACATGAATTGAAAGTAAAGGATCGTCCTCAAACTGGATCCACAAAGTACAACGAGCCTTTACATAGATGACAACATGGCTGTCCTGTCACCTATGATCTAAATGTATACTGATGATAACTTGGCTCTGTCACCTCACCTGTGACATTAGTGGAGGAGTTGTTGTTCGGTATGGTGAGGTTCCTCAGGCTGGTCAGCAGACTGCTGAGCTCCCTGTACACCAGCTCCCCCCTGGACTCTGCAGCCAGCAGACGTTCATACAGCTGGATCATCTTAGGGTCGTAGGGGGGTTCACCCTTGTCTACCCACACACACACAAACACGCACCCACACATGCATGACAGAAAGAGTTGGGAGGAGAGATAGAAGCGTGAAGAGAGTGGATAACAGTTACAAGTCTATGTTTAATGCATGGATTTGAAAAAACTTCAGTGACATCAAATTTTTCTGAAGTATTGAGTAGTTGGGTGCAGGATAACAAAAGGTGTAGCTCAGCAAACTGCATGTACAGTAGAATAACCACACAAACACACACACGCTTACTCCTCCCCTCAAAATTAATTAAGATAATCCTCCCATAGCCCCATTCCACTGCCGGAATTTCCATGACAACCCCATTCATACAACATAGTTCCTCAAAGGACACTCCTGGTGTTTTAGTTGCCGGGTTAAAGCAGGAAAGGGGCAAGTGGAATGGTGTGTACATTTTCCAGAAAACAAGGAATTCACACGTTAGTAGTCTTTCTTTAAGTCATTGAAGTATTACTTCATGTAAAACTGGTACCATGGTATAAAGTCACCATTACTTTTACTCTGTGTGTGCATGTGTGTGTGTGAGAGAGAGGGGAGAGAGAGAGCGCGAGAAGAGAGAGAGGAGCTAGAATCAAATTGATGTTTGTCGCACCTGGTGTACATTTCTGATTGTAAGAACAGATTGAGTGATCTGGTGTTGCAGAATCATGGAAATAGGCCTAACCCCAGATTGGAACCATTGGAAGGTATATACAGTTGAAGTCAGAAGTTTACATACATTTAGGTTGGAGTCATTAAAACTCATTTTTTCAACCACTCCACAAATTTCTTGTTTACAAACTATAGTTTTGGCAAGTCGGTTAGGACATCTACTTTGTGCATGACACAAGTAATTTTTCAAACAATTGCTTATAATTCACTGTATCACAATTCCAGTGGGTCAGAGGTTTACATACACTAAGTTGACTGTGCCTTTAAACAGCTTGGAAAACTCCAGAAAATTATGTCATGGCTTTAGAAGCTTCTGATAGGCTAATTGACATTATTTGAGTCAATTGGAGATGCACCTATGGATGTATTTCAAGGCCTACCTTCAAACTCAGTGCCTCTTTGATTGACATCATGGGAAAATCAAAAGAAATCAGCGAAGACCACTGAAAAAAGATTGTAAACCTCCACAAGTCTGGTTCATTCTTGGGAGCAATTTCCAAATGCCTGAAAGTATCACATTCATCTGTACAAACAATAGTATGCAAGTATAAACACAATGGGACCACGCAGCCATCATACCGCTCAGGAAGGAGATGCGTTCTGTCTCCTAGAGATGAATGTACTTTGGTGCAAAAAGTGCAAATCAATCCCAGAACAACAGCAAAGGGCCTTGTGAAGGTGGGGACAAAGATTGTACTTTTTGGAGAAATCTCCTCTGGTCTGATGAAACAAAAATAGAACCGTTTGCCCAGAATGACCATCGTTATGTTTGGAGGATAAAAGGGGAGGCTTGCAAGCCGAAGAACACCACCCCAACCGTGAAGCACGGGGTGGCAGCATCATGTTGTAGGGGTGCTTTGCTGTAGGAGGGACTGGTGCACTTCACAAAATAGATGGCATCATGAGGAAACAAAATTATGCGGAAATATTGAAGCAACATCTCAAGACATCAGTAACTTGTTCGCAAATGGGTCTTCCAAATGGACGATGACCCCAAGCATGCTTCCAAAGTTGTGGCAAAATGGCTTAAGGACAACAAAATCAAGGTATTGGAGTGGCCATCACAAAGCCCTGACCTCAATCCTATAGAACAATTGTGGGCAGAACTGAAAAAGTGTGTGCGAGCTAGGAGGCCTACACACCTGACTCAGTTACACCAGCTCTGTCAGGAGGAATGGCCCAAAATGTACTCAACTTATTGTGGGAAGCTTGTGGAAGGCTACCCAAAACATTTGACCCAAGTTAAACAATTTAAAGGCAATGCTACCAAATACTAATTGAGTGTTTGTAAACTTCTGACCCACTGGGAAAGTGATGAAAGACATAAAAGCTGAAGTAAAACATTCTCTCTACTATTATTCTGACATTTCACATTCTTAAAAGTACGTGGTGATCCAAACTGACCTAAAACAGAGAATTGTTACCAGGATTAAATGTCAGGAATTGGAAAAACTGAGTTTAAATGTATTTGGCTAAATCAATATGTCAAATATACTGAACAAAAATATAAACGCAACATGTAAAGTATTGGTCCCATGTTTCATGAGCTGATATAAAAGATCCCAGAAATGTTCCATATGCACAAAAAGCTTATTTGTCTCAAATGTTGTGCACAAATTTGTTTACATTCCTGTTAGTGAGCATTTCTCCTTTGCCAAGATAATCCATCCACCTGACAGGTGGGGCATATCAAGAAGCTGATTAAACAGCATGATCATTACACAGGTGCACCCTGTGCTTGGGACAATAAAAGACCACTCTAAAATATGCAGTGTTGTCACACAACACAATGCCACATATGCGACCAATTTTGAGGGAGCATGCAATTGGCATGCTGACTGCAGGAATGTCCACCTGAGATGTTGCCAGAGAATTTAATGTTAATTTCTCAACCATGTTGTTTTAGAGAATTTGGCAGTACATCCAAACGGCCTCACAACCGAAGACCATGTGTAACCCCGCCAGCCCAGGACCTCTACATCTGGCTTCTTCACCTGTGGGATCGTCTGAGCACAGCCACCCTGACAGCTGATGAAGCAGTAGTATTTCTGTCTGTAATAAAGCCCTTTTTTGGGGGGGGGGACATATTCTTATTGACTGGGCCTGGCTCCTCAGTGGGTGGGCCTATGCACTCCCAGGCCCACCCATGGCTGCGCCCCTGCCCAGTCATGTTAAATCCATAGATTAGAGCCTAATGAATTAATTTAAATTGACTGATTTCCTTATATGAACTATAACTCAGTAAAATCGTTGAAACTGTTGCATGTTTCGTTTATATTTTTGTTCAGTGTATTTATCTTTAAATATTACCATTCGAAAACAATAGAAAACTGATACAACAGTTATGCACAAGCGTTTCACCTTTTGAAAGTTTGTAACCTAATTGAAAGTTTGTAGCCTAATATCTAGTGTTACACGTGCGACATTTTACCATTTCCATTATAAGCGGTGAACCAGGTTAGAGAGAGAAAAACAGAAGCCAGAAGACATCCAAGTTTGACATGAGTGAGCCTCATCTCATCTCTCAAACTTTCAATAGAAATATTCCGTCTGATTTTGGTCTAAAACGAATACAGCGCTGCCGTTGCGTTCAAATGATATTCCACGCAGGTTACTCTCGCTCCTGTCATGACATTGCAAACTATGCAGCCCCAGGTTAGTCGTCAGAAAGACCGTGCCTAGACAGTGTGCCCTGATGAAAGCCGGAAAGTCACTCCCTTATCTCTACATATAGTTTGACATACAACGACAACCCCTGGCTAGCCAACTAACTCAGGACGTGTGACATTTTCCTGGAAAAGTGATGACACTTGAGCTGTACAGTCTTTCAGTTGTGTTCTCAACCCCATCTGCCGGGCATATTTGGAACTGCGGGATTTTTATTTCAGAGTGGTTCGTTTTTCTACCAAGTCCTATCGAGAAAAACCAACAACTTGAAATGTCAATAGATGGATTGGTTGTTTAGCAACAAAATTAACGCGTGCGCAACTATTTAGGCTGACGCGTGCACAACTGGTTTAGGCTGTTGACAATATGTAAACTATATTTTGTCTCCAAATGTTTATTGATCAAGGCCCTTCTCTCCCGATTGCTCAGTTTGGCCTGCCAGCCAGCTCTAGGAATTGTCAGGGTGGTTCCAAACTTCTTCCATTTAAGAATGATGGAGGCCACTGTGTTCTTGGGGATCTTCAATGCTGCAGATATTTTTGGTACCCTTCTCCAGATCTGTGCCCCGACACAACCCTGTCTCTACGGACAATTCCTTTGACATCATAGCTTGGTTTTTGTTCTGACATGCACTGTCAACTGTGGGACCTTATGTGTGTCAGAGTATGTGAGTGGAGTTGAGCAGTTGGAAACCAGCTCATCGCTCTGGCGCTCCACTTCCTTTCCAGAGCTCCACTTCCTTACCAACAGCTCGCTAAAAACCGCTGTTCGCTCAAAGGAAAAAACAAATCTGCTCCAAATTCGCTTTATTCATTAAAATCACAATTTAACCAATGCTCATCTATTTTTGTGACTACCTGGACCTACCATTTGGTTTTGAAGTATTGAAACCAAACCATATGATTTTAATTTAAATTATTTGAATAAACAACAGGAAAAGGTGACTGTAAGAAGCGTTCATAATTTCAAATAGGCTACATGTTGTATTAAACAGCATGTAAACACTCTAAATTGTCCAGGAGCCAGGCAGGTACCCTAAGAAGGAACGAAAATTAAATATTTAGGCTATATTATTTATATTATTTCAAGGCTATATCCAGTGGTGTAAAGTGCTTAAGTAAAAATACTTGAAAGTACTATTTAAGTCATTTTGGGGGGTATCTGTACTTCACTATTAATATTTTTGACAACTTTTACTTTTACTTCACTACATTCCTAAAGAAAATGATGTACTTTTTACTCCATACATTTTTCCTGACACCCAACAGTACTCGTTACATTGTGAATGTTTAGCATGACATGAAAATTCTCTAGTTTACACAGTTATCAAGAGAACATCCCTGGTCACCCTTACTGCCTCTGATCTGGCGGACTCACTAAATACATGCATCGTTTGTAAATTATGTGTGTTGTGTTGGAGCGTGCACCTGGCTATCCGTAAATAAATAAAAAGTAAATGATGCTGTCTGCTTTGCTTAATATAAGGAATTTTTAAACTAGTTATACTTTTACTTTTGATGATTAAGTATATTTTGGCAATTACATTTACTTTTGATACTTAAGTATATTTAAAAACAAACACTTTTACTTGAGTCATTTTATATTAAGTTTAACAATTGGGTACTTTTTTCCACTACTGACTACAGCCTATCAAGAAATACATTGTGAAGCATTTGCAAGTACAAGGATGGCAGGGACACTAGGCTGGCAAGGACATTATGCGCCCAGCATTTAAACAATATTTAGTTGTATTAAATCATCATAGTCTATAAATTGCACATATAGACTGTGACTTAATTAGAATTAAATACAAATTAAACTAAAAATGCCTTATTAGGCTCCCTCTACAGTGCCTGGAGAGCAGTGCAGCAACGGAGAATACCCTCTCAGCGCTTGCAGAGCCACTGGCGATGCAAAACACTCTTACATGCTGACCAGACTGGACACGCACGCGTCGCAAAATAAATGTAGAAATCTATGTTATTCAATTATTGCACCCACACTGCTCGCGCGCGCCAACGAGCGTCTGCGACGCCAAGTGTTAAAATTGAAATAAATTCCTACTTCTGGGCAAAATAAATGTATGCACGATCGCAGCCGATTTGTGTTCTGTGCCACTCTTGCCAGGCTGGGCAGGGATGTGTAGTTGTTTTTTAAATATATTTCTGTATGTAGGAAAATTAACCCAATCAAAACGGAAAGCTCATTGAAAGAGATAATATGCCAGTGTCACAGGGTTATATTGGTGATTCCCCTTACCACTTTATTGTTAAGCCAATGGGTTTTTGGTTTTAGTTTTGTCTTGCCTTTACCTACTCAACATGGTATCTTATTGGCTGGTTTGCGCAGCTTGCTTACGAGGTAGGATGTTTCATTAGAATCGTCCCAGTGAACAAGCACCAAACCAGCGGTAAGTTGTTGGTTGCAAAGCACTGTTCGTCAATAATGATTTTTATACTCCCAAGTGATGATTTAAATGTACAATTTATATCAATTTGTAAATGTTATTAGAACGTCACACATAAGTTGCAGCATTTTATTTGGTGCATATTTGCTATACATTTTGTTGTAGAGAATTCCAGCTAATACTAGCTAGCAACTGACTGTCTGGTTGGGGTTCGTATATTTTGTACAGTGCGTGAGTGCAGAGTTGGATGGTGAACTGTGCATTGCATGATGTGCAATTTTGTGCTGTTTCTATCAGAATAAAGCTCCATGACTGGTGCCACAAGTTGGAGCTTGTGTCGATGATTGATTGTACACAACACAAGAAGAGTACTGTTACACCAGGCCTATTGGGCGAAAGTCAAGATGGCCTATTGTGTAGATAATATAACGAAAATTAACGAAAGTTTTAAGAGATCTGATTTGTAGTTTATAAATACTTTGCTACAATGACAGACGTAGCTACCCATATTGTTCCTTTCTGTTAGCATGTGCACTTAGTAAGTATATCATCATGCTTTCAAGATACCTGTCTTTTCAGATTGCACAATGAATATGTAGTTGTGGACACTACATGACCGCAGTCCCTCTCCTGCTCCTTGGTCCCCCTCATCTTTGTAAGTCATCTTGATTTTTCAACTGTGTGTTTTATCATTTCTTTATGAAAATATTTAACATATTAGATGACAGTAGCTAATGCAAGGGGCTATAGCAGCACACAAGTAGGCTACAAATGCATGCTGGGGCGGGCATGCCCTGAGCTCATGAAGTGAGCGCTACTGGAGCGAAATTGGAGCTGGCGAGAAGGCCAGCTCACTCCACGCTCCAGTCAAATTGGACACTCTCCTCTGCTGCAGTTCCTCCTCTACTGCAGTTCCTCTCTGCTCACCTACTCTGTGTTTTGAAACCCACCTGATGGGTATTTTTGGAACGAGCGTGTTTTTCATTCCAGTGTGGTTACTTTTTCTACACAATTGATTTGATATTTGATATAGCGAGGTACTACAGACAAAAACATAGAAATGTCAATAGGTTATGAATGAAAGATGGTGAGAAACACAGGCTTCATACAAACAGGCTGATTTTCTGCTAGATCTTGTGTCAAATGAGTGACAGGCAGTTATACCAATGTTTGAGTCTGAGTGAGTGAGACACAACCCATAACAGCGCAGATTTCACCATTAATAGTAAAAAATAAAATACAAACTAGCAAAATATTTCAGTCAGTTTTATGTCTCTCCTAACAATATGTCCTGTGAACATGATTATAGCTCCAGTTTTCCATATTCCAGCTCTTAGTTTTATTTGGTCTCATTCTTCTTTGTCTCGGGGCAAAACTCTGCAGAGAGAAGACAATGAAGGAAAGAAAGATTTAGATTTGGATCACAATGTCAATGTTGCCACGCTATTTCATCTGTGGACATTGTACCTGCAACGCCATCATAGATGAACTGTGCAGGCTGAGGGAACTTGAGGCACTCGGCTTGTTTTCTGATTGGCTCCAGCTCTGATTCATGCAGTTTGCCAGTCTTTCCTGGAAAAGGGAAGATAAAATGGCTTTTTAAACACAGCAATCGGGTAAATTCTGACAAAGATAGACACCTACAAACACGCCACTCCCACTTTACCTACACAACCACCTACTCAAAAGCACACACACACACCTACCAAAGATATAGAAAGATCGGACCATTCGGATGGGCACTCCTGCTACGGTAATGGTGTTACTGAAGTGCATGACGAGACAGTCAGGGCAGGCTTGCAGGAAGTGTGCCTTGGAAATTCCATTATCCTCTATATGTAAAAAAAAAAAAAAAAAAAAAAACACAGTAACTCTCAGCATCATTTCTATTTGATAATCTGCCTTTAGCATAGGATGCATTGAAGCAGCCTGTTAACCACTTCTGGTCTGGGATAGCTACATATTTAGCTACAGTACAGTATTTCAGCTCTCACACACCACTAACACTTGAAAGGGAAAGGTACGGATCTGACTTACTTAACTGCTGTATGGTGTTCTCTACAATGGACATATTCATTATGGAGTAATTAACACAGGTGTCATCACTGAAAGATAAGAGGATATGTCCTATTAGATTCAGAGATTGCCTCATGTCTCATAACTGTCAGTGGTCCAGATGTGTTCATCAAACCTATGACAAAGCAGTAGAGTAAGGAGCCACTCACATCATGTTTCCCTGTTTGAAAAGCACACTCTTGTCGCTTGATGTTGCTCGTAGTTCCACCTTGGAGCTTTTTCCCATTTTCAGTTTTTCGGCATAACCTTCATCATCTGAAAACGCCTCGATGAGAATCCATTCACCAAAGACCTGTAGGGAAACATACATCACACTGACATTCACTTTTTCAGTTGAGAACTTGCTACATAGACATGACATATTATAAGCCTGATATAAACACATAGCGGCTCATAGATATTTATAATAACTAATACAGCATCATAACTGCCAGCTTTAAGTAAAGTGTTACCAAAGACTATACAATATGCAAGATCAAGGTGAAGGCAAGAGTCATGAGTAGTCTAGTGGTGATGCTACAGCCTCTGGCATCCATGTCTTCAGTGTCAGCATAGATATGAATCTCTCCTACTGCCCTTTGACACAACCTCTATCTTTCCCCTTCCATCCTTTCTCAGTATGCATTCAATCAAACCAGAAAATATCGATTCTCACTCCTTACAAAAAGTATAGGTCTGACACCCACCGTGTTGAGCTTGTCGGCAGGGAGTGGTTTGACCATTTTACCACAGTCTTCCTCAGTCGGTGGCTCAGTCGTCGGTGCCGCGGTCACCCTGCTCACTGCCAGCAGAGCCAGGAGAGCCACACCGTAGTAGTACACAACACACATGGTGGAAACTGGAACCTTATCGGAGCCACAGAACCACCCTCTAATATAGCTACAGCCTGTGGTTTGACTTTGTCCTGAGTGTGTTCCAGGGTGATCCGGGTTGCGTACGAAATGGCACTCTATTCCCTATATAGAGCACTACCTTTGACCAGGGTAGTGCCGTTAAAGGGGAATAACGGCACATTTCTAAACTGTGTCTATGTTCCTAAACCCCTCTGACTTGTTGGACTGTCTGTCAAAGTGCGCACCTCTCACGCAGGGAGAGCGAGCTACAGTGTGTCACAGGGTTACGAGGTCCCCCACATATAGAACTTTGTTGAATAATGCAAATGTACGAAATATAGAAACATTCTGACACAGCAAAAACACCCCATTGTGAGATATAGCGAATACATTTTGTGATATATTTGGTCACGGTTTCACAGTTTTACCTTTTCTGAGATCTCTGCTTATAGAGGAGACAGCAGCTTATCATGCAACAAACACACACGAGGAGGCTCCTCTTATACACAACACACCGGAAGGTTTCAAGCTTGTCTACCTCAGACTTGAGCGCATCCCCCAACACAACACACAACTTTTACTATTGTCACAGACGCATCATCAGACCTCGGCAGTAGCCTATTTAATTTCTCTCTTTCCATGCTCTGGAAACCAAGCAGATCACGCTGTGCTCTAATGATGGCATCGTAGCCACACTAATACACTAGAATATAATTGTCAATCTGATGTTCAAAACTGTGTTCACAACCTTAATCTCCTAAATGAAGTCGCTGGTGTATTTTGTTTGAATTTTCTAATATATTGCGCATTAGGCTAAGGTTTTTACCTGGCGTGAGTCCGATGCGTGAAGCAACACACATAACGAGCTCGAGAATTGTATACCGAAGCAAAGTTTCACCCATATTTTATAAGAAATTATAAACTCTGTGGTTCGACCCCTGAATGCTGATTGGCTGACATCCGTGGTATATGAGACCGTATACCACGGGTATGACAACATTTATTTTTACTGCTCTAATTACGTTGGAAACCAGTCGCTTGTGTCGTCCTTAGCCGTGGTATATTGGCCATATAACACACCTCCTCGGGCCTTATTGCTTAATTATAAACTGGGTGGTTTGAGCCCTGAATTCTGATTGGCTGACAGCCGTTGTATATCAGATCATATACCACGGTATGACAATACATTTATTTTTACTGCTCTAAATACGTTGGTAACCAGTTTATAATAAGTCACCTTTGGGGTTTGTGGTATATGGCCAATATACCATGGCTAAGGGTTGTGTCCAGGCACTCCGCGATGCGTCATGCATATGTTCACCCCTTAGCCATGGTATATTGGCCATATACCACACCCCCTCGTGCCATATCGCTTAAATATCCACCTACCTTTGTCATGTAAACCATCCATCCAAATCAAATCATTCCAGGTGTCAGCCTTCTGTCTTTCTAAACTTTTGCGTAGCCTATTCCCATGATATGGCTGTTGATTGCAGTTATCATTCATCAATACATGGCTTTCAAGGAGTAGGGTATTTGATGCAAACGGACTATAAGAATACTTAAAAAAAATATATATATCCTACATTATCACATTCTCTTGCTCACTCGAGAAAGAGAGTTTGGCCCTGGCTTGCAAACCAAATTTGGTAAATGATTGTCATTATTCTACCAATTTGAAAACGTAAATATAGGCTAATAATAAATGTAATAATAGCATATTTGATCTACCCCAATGAAAACTTGGACAGTGAGCATAAATCGCATTTCGATAGATGCGTGCATCAGTACCCGCAACTTAAATTCATTTACAAGAATATGTTCGCTTATAAAGGCACAAGGCGAGACCTAAATGCAGACCGTTGGTTGAGCTCCGATATTTATTATAGCAAACGGGGTAGGCAAAAGGCAGGTCGGGTACAGGCGAGAGTTCATAAACCAGGTCAGAGTCCAAACGGTGCAAGACGATAGGCAGGCTCGAGGTCAGGGGCAGGTGGAGTGGTCAGGCAGGCAGGCTCAGTCAGGACAGGCAAGGGTCAAACCCAGGGGGGTGAGAAAAGAGAGACTGGAAAAAGCAGGCGCTGAGACACATAACGCTGGTTGACTTGACAAACAAGACGAACTGGCACAGAGGGACAGGAAACACAGGGATAAATACACCAGGGATAATAAGTGACACCTGGAGGGGGTGGAGACAATCACAAGGACAGGTGAAACAGATCAGGGCGTGACATCGCTGTCAGCTGGCTACTGTAGCCAAGTTACAATCTAATGAAACATTTGTTACATAAATTAATATTTTAGCCCATATGTGTCATCCAATGAAGTGGCCATTATGTTGCATTTACTAGTCTTTCCCTCACATTTTAGTGGAGATATTTAGCCGTAATGTCTGATCACACCATGCAATGAGGGATGTGTACATTTTTATACATTTCTATTTTTTGTTTTTTTGATTTTGTTTTCAATGAAGGATGTAGCCTACAGTCAGGGAGGGAAGATGGACAATGTTGATGGGCAGGTGAAATTATGTCCAATTGTGTTGCAAGATAAAAGTGGATGGCAGGATTAGGTGAGCCTCTTTCCTCCTTGCTTGGCAGAGATCTCAGGTAAATGGTGAACCCACAACATTAGTCATTAGTCATTTAGGTCAACATTGGATCATTCAGAGATCCTCACTGAACTTCTGGAGAGAGTTTGCTGCACTGAAAGTAAAGGGGCTGAATAATTTTGCACGCCCAATTTTTCAGTTTTTGATTTGTTAAAAAAGTTTGAAATATCCAATAAATGTCGTTCCACTTCATGATTGTGTCCCACTTGTTGTTGATTCTTCACAAAAAACAGTTTTATACAGGTTTTTTTATACAGTTTTTATACAGTTTTATATCTTTATGTTTGAAGCCTGAAATGTGACAAAAGGTCGCAAAGTTCAAGGGGGCAGAATACTTTCGCAAGGCACTGTATATAAATGCCATATCTCACAATCGCTTGGACTTCACAAATGTAGTATTTTCGCTGTGACACAGGTGGATTGGCCATCTGGCAATTCTGGCAAATGCCAGATGGGGTGGACCATTTGTACTTGGATGGGCTGGTTAAAAAATAATGAAATAGTGACATGACATGGCCGGTGGCTGTTCAGATTTTTGCACAATTTCTGTGTTTTTCTAATCTATAATGAGCCTTTAGCTGATCAGTGGGCAACGGTTGGCCCCAAATGTATTTATAAAGCCCTTTTTACATCAGCAGATGTCACAATGTGCTTATATAGAAACCCAGCTTAAAACCCCCAAACAGCAGGCAATGCAGATGTAGAAGCACGGTGGCTAGGAAAAACTCCCTAGAAAAGCAGGAACCTAGGAACAAACCTAGAGAGGAACCAGGCAATGAGGGGTAGGGCAGATGATATAGGAGCATGAGTTCTGATAGAAACTGTTTCTGAACCTGTTGGTATCTACAAGCCATCAGACTACTGACCACTTGAACTGACTCTCCACACCGTAGTTCACATGTACTCGCCCACTCACACACACACACACACACACACACACACACATTGTAGCTACACACACATCACAATTGCTGCTACCACACCCTTCTTTAGTATTGCTAATACTGCACGATTTAAAAACTTGCTCTCCAATCCCCCTTTCTCTAATACAGGTGTAAATATTGGACTATATATTGTTCCTTCCTGTATTATACTTATGCTAAAATGTTT
>NC_088220.1:31902508-31990008 GCF_036934945.1 Oncorhynchus masou masou | reverse complement strand
AAGGAAATTATGTGGATATATTGAAGCAACATCTCAAGTCATCAGTCAGGTAGTTAAAGCCTGGTCGCAAATGGGTCTTCCAAATGAACAATGACCCCAAGCATACTTCCCAAGTTGTGGCAAAATGGCTTAAGGACACATCTTAGGGCTAGGGGGCAGTGTTTGGAAGTTCGGAGGAATGACGTGCCCAAAGTATACTGCCTGTTACTCAGGCCCAGAAGCTAGGATATGCATATAACCATGGGTAGCATTGGATAGAAAACATTCTGAAGTTTCTAAAACTCTTAAAATAATGTCTGTGAGTATAACAGAACTGATATGGCAGGCAAAAACCCAAAGAAAATCCATCTGGAAAATATTTTTTTGAGGTCACAGTCCATTTCAATGCTTGTCTATGGGATATACAAATAAACAGCTCTCAGATTGCAGTTCCTATAGCTTCCACTAGATGTCAACAGTCTTTAGAAAGGGTTTCAGGCTTGTTTTTTGTTTTTAATTAGCGAGTAGTTAGTTTTTCCAAGGTGTCTCTCATTAGAAATGTAGTCTTGTTGGCGCGTGAATGAGGTGCGCGCTCTTCGTTATTTATCTTCCCTATTGAACATACTATTCTCCGTCTTAAATTTCATCATTTATTTAGATATT
The DNA here is from genome assembly GCF_036934945.1 of Oncorhynchus masou masou. NCBI lineage: Eukaryota > Metazoa > Chordata > Actinopteri > Salmoniformes > Salmonidae > Oncorhynchus > Oncorhynchus masou. Next base: position 31,989,366 of record NC_088220.1, on the reverse strand, counting down.
AGAGTACCTGAGGATTAATTACAAACATCATTTGACTTGTTTGGACAAACTTTACTGTTAACTTTTTGGATTTGTTTGTATGCATGTTGAACGAGTGGATTACTGAATCAAGCCCGCCAAATAAACTGATATTTTTGGCATATAAAGAAGGACTTTATCGATCAAAGCGATCATTTGTTGTGTAGCTTGGACCCTTGGGATTGCAAACAGAGGAAGATCTTTACAGGTAAGTGATTTATTTTATCGCTATTTATTACTTTTGTGACGCCTGTGCTGGTTTGGAAAAGTATTTTGGTGTGGGGCGCTGTCCTCAGATAAGGACAACAAAGTCAAGGTATTGGAGTGGCCATCACAAAGCCCTGACCTCAATCCTGTAGAAAATTTGTTGGCAGAACTGAAAAAGTGTGTGCGAGCAAGGAGGCCTACAAACCTGACTCAGTTACACCAGCTGTCAGGAGGAATGGGCCAAATTCACCCAACTTATTGTGGGAAGCTTGTGGAAGGCTACCAGAAACGTTTGACCCAAGTTTAAAAGCAATGCTACCAAAGACTAATTGAGTGTATGTAAACTTCTGACCCACTGGGAATGTGATGAAAGAAATAAAAGCTGAAATAAAACATTCTCTCTACTATTATTCTGACATTTCACATTCTTAAAATGAAGTGGTGATCCTAACTGACCTAAGTCGGAATTTTTACTAGGATTAAATGTCAGGAATTGTGAAAAGCTGAGTTTAAATGTATTTGGCTGAGATGTATGTAAACTTCCAACTTCAACTGTAGGTGATGTACTCACAGTATGCTGGTCTTCCGGTGCGAGCGGTTTGACCAGATGTCCACCATCCTCTGGGGCCTGTGCTGCTGTTCCCACAGACAACAGAGCAAGGAGCAGGGCCACGTAGAGGACACACATTGTGTAAATCAAGATAAACTGCCTGCAGAGAAGTAAGTCTTAGCAAGAAGGAAGCGTTGGTTGTCAATGAGCTGAATCACCTTCAATGTATACTGAGGGAAGACTGGTGTGTTTCAAGAGAATGTTTCTCCCCATGTTACGCAATACCGAAGTTACCCAAATCAGCCTGTGGGGCCAAGGCTCCTACTGACCCCAAGGTCAATTTACATGTGGTTGAACTCTAGGGTGCAGTGACATCATGATTAAACCATTGGACCTCTACAACTATCAATTATTTATTGTTTGTTTGGTTTGGTCAGGGGCTCTATAGGGCAACACCCCAAGAGACATGTTTTGACGGTGAACTATAAACCAAACAATGACTTACTCTTATTGCTTTTAGTATCAAATATAAATTAGACATCTGCACACTGAAGACAATGTTTTATTTTATTTCGTTAGATAACATTTTTTGAAATTGGCCATAATTACACAATCATTGAGCTTTGGCTATACTACAAGGTGCAAAGGGATACATTTCACAGCTAGACAGAGACGGATACTGCTGAAATATCCAAATGTCCAGGACAAACATTCCTCCTTTAGTGTGGAGGGACTTCTTCGTTGTGTCCAAAATTCCCAACTTCCCCTAACCCCTAACCCCTATACCACAGCCCTAAGTGTAGGTATGTGGAATGGATTGTAAGGGTGAATGGAAAACTTTCTCATAGAGGAAGGTGAGAAAGGGCCTAGCACCATTGACAACGGCAGCCACAACCTCTGGCTTGCCAAGAATGGGGAGGAGGCCATTGTAGTTATGGGACGTAGCCATGCGATAGAAGGGGGTGAGAGGTGGGAGGCCATCGTAGAGTATTGGGACGTAGCCATGGGACAGACGGGGTTGAGAGGGGGGAGGTCATCGTAGAATATTGGGACGTAGCCCAACATCACACGGTTATCAGTGGGAAGAGAGTCAATAGCAGGGCACTTATGAACGATGTCACACTCGTGCTGCCTCCTGTTGCTTCATTCAAGCAAGAGCATGGCCAGTTCTCCAGTCCCTCTCTGTCTATGTCTCTGTGTCTGTCCAGGCCCTTCCTCTGGCCTCCCCTCTCTTCTCTCCCCCTCTCCCGGAGCTCCTGCCGTCCAGTAGGGGGAGGCAGAGAGAGCGATAGGTCGTCTAGGACAGGTGCGGAGGGGTGAGGGCAGTCCAACCAATCGGTGGCCAGGGATCGGGGATATCCTGCCTCCGGGGCAGAGCCTGGGTAGGGGAACTTCCAATAGGAATCTCCTTTGAAGAGGTAGACGGAGCCTGAGGAAGTGGTATAGGAGGGGGCTTAATGTCTGTTGATATAAACAGACTCACACATGTATTGTACATTACGTGTGGTGTCTCTCACACATATAATCTTTCATAGTGTCACTCTCATAGAATCTCAGTCTGTTCTCCTCGTTCATCTCTCACTCACTTTCTCTCTCATACACTCTCTCTTTCTCCCTCTATTTCTTCCTCACACTCTCACCGTCTCTCTCAGTGGTAATCCCATTCACTCCTCCTCTGATAAGGTCAGCCCAGGTGTTACTCTCCTCTTCCTCTCCTCCTCCTGCTTCCCCCTCTCCAATCTCCCCCCACACGGGTCCTTCCTTTGGATCCCACATCAGGCCCTGCTCCACCTCTTCTTCCTCTCCTCCTCCCTTTCCTTCTGTCTCTCCCCATTTCCTCAGAGCTGAGAGGGGGCGGGGGTAGCCCTCCTGGAGAGAGAGGTCATTGAACAGCCAAAACTGGGACTCTACAAAACAAAATGGAAAGAGGCAATGTAGAGTGTCCTGAAGGTTGTGTCTGGTTTATAATTGATTCACATAGAGTATATGATGAGAAACTAGAATCAAGAGCATAGTTTAGTCCATTGAATAGCACTAATTCTCCTCTGTTGTTAAAGGTCCAATGCAGCGGTTTTTTTCTTCTCAATATCAAATCATTTCTGGGTAACAATTACTGTGATTGTTTTAAATCAAAATGATCAAAAAGAAACAAATAGCTTCATAGTAAAAATCAATTTCTTAAGCAAGAATTTTGCTACGACTGTCTGGTAGAGGGGAGGGGAAAACTGAAAATTAGGTCTTTATTGGTAGAGAGGTTTGGAACTGTCTTTCTTATTGGTCTATTAACTAATTTACCACATGAAGATGTCACCAGGCAGGCCAAAACTCCATCCCATCAAAACAGGCAGAAATGTCAGGTGTTTTTTTTTCAAACAGCTCTTACTATGAAAATCTTATTATAGTTTTCACAATTTCACAGCATTTTCCAACATCGTAGTGTGTGGGGTGACTGGAGTCAGAGGTTACCTACCAGTGATGAATATGATGGCATGGTCTGAGTGTCTCTCCAACACAGCCTGCAGGGGGGGCAGGTTAGGGGGCAGACCCCCCCACAGCCTCCTCACCGAGGCCCCCCGGCCCGACACCAGCCCCCCAGTACTGACCCTCCAAATACTCAGCCCTGCCAGAGAGGGGGGCGGGGGGAATAGAGAGGAATAAGGCAGGATAGTCAGGGGAGTATTGGGTGAAGGACAGATACAGATAAAGAGATGTGAGGTGAAGTGAGACAGAGAGGAATACAATACAAAGTCCTGCAGTTGTGGGTACATCCACCAGGGGGCGATCATGCCCGTAGTTTAAAACAGGAGGCTAGGGGAAATAGTCCAACCAATAGGGAGACTACCTACACCACACTCACCTTTAAAGAAGAACGTCTCTCCCCTAATCTTGGCCACTGCATCAAAGCTAGTGTTGCAGCGGTCTACAGAATGGCTGAAAGAGAAGGAGAGAGCAACAGAGAGGATGAGAGGGAAGGAGAGATGCAGAGATGGAAGAGATAGTTATTGGTTGAATGGCTGCCCCTTATCCACTTTTGTTAACCTGTCAGTACCTGTGTCTGTAGTGTGTCAGTACCTGTGTCGGTGTCGGTGTCCATCGCGATGCTGTAGCTGAGGTTCAGGAACCAACCGAGGAACGTCTGTGACCATGAGTTGATTTCTATTACCTGTCAAAACACCTTCCTTTCAGAACTCAGTACAACAACAGGAGGACACACACCCACATGAAGTGGACAAGTGATAATAAACACAACACACAGACTGACCGTAGAGCCTGGTGATGAGCTCCAGGTCGTTGGGGCCCAGGCGGTAGTTTAGAGGGTCTCCTACGGGGCCCTGGTAGTAAGGTCTCATCACAGAGCGCCTGGAGGACGAGTGGGACAAACCCAGGGCGTGGCCAAATTCATGCACCAGCACGGTGAACAAGTCCGTTCCCTCAGAGGCTGGGGAGGGGCGATGGAGGTGGGGAGGTGTAGAGTTTTAGTTTAGGGGGAATGTTAGTAGTGTCTTGTCTGTGTCCATAATATTCCAAAAATATGTGTCAATAATATTTTCCAAATTGAACCCCTTACTATTGTAAACCTCGGGATGATTAAACAGTGGAGAGTTGACCATAAATTCTACCTAACTTACCAGAGGGCTGCACAGAACTATCACAGTAATGCAAATACTTGCTTTAAACGTTCAGATCTACAGGAAGTTCCTAGGGATAAGGGCTAGTGTTTGGTTTGGTATTGGGCTCTTGAACCCCCAGTAGCTCTTTTTTCTGTCTCTGGGTCTTCTGGCTGTCACTCACCTGGCTGGCGGAACACCCACTCCTCCTCGGCATCTAGGTGTACACCGCCCGCTCTGGCGAGGTCAGAAGGGAAGAAGGCGTGGCCAACAGCTCCTCCTGCACCATCGAAGGGGTAGCCGTCACCATGGAAACCGTGGAGGAAGTCCACCTGCAGATCCGCCCCTTCTGGGCCTCCTACCTGGCAACAGGAGAAACGGGCAGTGAGGTCAGAGGAGGGGGGGGAGAGAGAGAAAGAGAGTGCAAGAGGGGTAATCTTTGTATTCAACTATCACAAAAAGGAACGTCTTGGGAAAGAGACTGACCTCGTGGAACTCCAGCGAGGTTGGCTCTGCCCACACCCTCAGGGCGTAGAACACCAGAGAGCGAATCGTCTCGCGGGAGAGGGAGGAAGAGGTGGGGTATGAACGCAACCTAGGGACATTTATTTGAGAGAAAGAAAGAGAGCGAGGTAGGGAGAGAGAGAGAGAGAGAGAAAATGAGAGAAGCATTACTAGGGAGGATGAGAGAGCTGTAGGGATGACAATTGAGGGATAAGTTGATGAATAAGAGGGTATGTTGGAGGGATGATGAGCAGAAGTCTAAGGAACCTCCAGTTGATGTTCCTTCTTGTCCATGTTGTCACAGCCCTCTTTCTCCTCAGGCCCTGCCCCTCCTGGAGCTGATTGGCCAGTGGTTTGGGCTCCTCCCCTTTGTCTGGCAGTGAACATCGCGGGGCTCGCATCAGAGCCAGCGTCTGCTTATCTGAGAGAGAGAGGATGGATACAATCACCATAATTTCTCCAACCCCAACCCTCTTTTTTATTTTCTCACCTGCAACTCCTGTCTCCTCTAGGCCTGCAAACCTTTGCATGGCGCTAACAGCATGAGTGACAGCTGTCCAGGCTTGTAGCTGTCCAGTGGAGGAGTCCGAGGGCGGGAGGTAGCCATACCTCGTCAGCCAATCCTGGGACAAGACACCGAAATATTGCATTGAGAAGCATTATGTAGTTAGGACTCAGTTGTAAACTACCATGTTGTGGGTTCATTGTGACAATGTGACAACGTCATGAGCAGCAGAGGTGGTGGTTTTGAGTGGGTAAAGAGAAATCAGATAAGTAAAAAGCAGGGGTTGAGTCGACAGCTCTTCAAAGTGTCTACATAAAGCGTCTAACTCAATAGACCAATCCTGTGAAGGTCCATGACAATATGCATGTGAGCCCAGTTAAGCTTGCTCATCAAGGCAGCTCTAAATGAGTCAAAACCAGATCGAGGCATGTGATGTATTACCTTTGCGAGTGGATTGGTATTCCCTATTTTCTCTATTCACTTTGACTATTTTCACTAGGCCATCGTAAAATAACAACTTGCTGAAATAAATAATTAATTCTGCATGAATAATAAAAATGTCCTTGTTAAAGACCTATACGCCTCTGCATTGTCCCTCACCACCAGTCCAGTAGTCTCGTCGTCCGTGGGGGTAACAGGAGCAGAGCATGTGGAAGCTGTTGTGTCCGTTGGGGCAACTGCTGAGCCTTGGACCCCGGCCACGGACACGGTTTGCATGCGCTCGCACACGTACAGGAGGAGAAAACTCCACGCCGCTGCCTTCATCCTGCTGGCGTTCACATATTCTAATCAAACTCGGGGAAACAAAGATGTTCGGCCATGCAACTGGTCAAGGTCTATGAGGTGTCATCCGTCCTTCATGGTCGGGTTGACGGTGAAGAGTGAAGGTAAGCCGTGACAGGACCTCTCAGAACTTTTTGCCACTGCTCGTGAAACCTGTCAAACGCTCTGGGAATGGGAGGGAGAAACCACCGGTTTACATTGTTGGTTTTATGCTATTGTTGCCAAAGAAAACATTGACACAGTTTATGTTAAAGCCTTTAAATGACTACGAAGCTTGGCTTTGCACCATATGGCACAAATATTTCAAACATGCAAGAAGAACTGCCCCTGCCTACCTTCAAGCTATGCTCAAACCCTACACCCGAACCCGAGCAGTCCGTTCAAACCACCTCTGGTCTCTTGGTCCTCTCACCCCTATGGGAGAGCAGCTCCCGCTCAGGTCAGTCCAAGCTTTCCTCGATCCTGGCACCCCAATGGTGGAACCAGCTTCCCCCTGAAGCTAGGACAGCAGAGTCCCTGCCGATCTTCTGAAAACACCGGAAGCCATACCTCTTCAAAGAGTATCTTTTTTTGCAACAAAGCATCCTTCACTCACGCTGAATAGCATACCCTCGTAAAACTGACTATCCTGCCAATCCTTGACTTTGGCGATGTAATTTACAAAATAGCTTCCAACACTCTACTCAGCAAATTGGATGCAGTCTATCACAGTGCCATCCGTTTTGTCACCAAAGCCCCATATACTACCCACCACTGCGACCTGTACGCTCTCGTTGGCTGGCCCTCGCTTCATATTCGTCGCCAAACCCACTGACTCCAGGTCATCTATAAGTCTTTGCTAGGTAAAACCCCGCCTTATCTCAGCTCACTGGTCACCATAGCAGCACCCACCCATAGCACGCGCTCCAGCAGGTATATTTCACTGGTCACCCCCAAAGCCAATTCCTCATTTGGCCGCCTTTCCTTACAGTTCTCTGTTGCCAATGACTGGAACAAATTGCAAAAATCACTGAAGCCGGAGACCCAAATCTCCCTCACTAACTTTAAACACCAGCTATAAGAGCAGCTTACCGATCACTGCACCTGTACATAGCCCATCTGTAAATAGCCCATCCAACTACCTCCTCCCCATACTGTTTTTTTTAGCTCCTTTGCACCCCAGTATCACTGTTGTACATTCATCTTCTGCACATCTATCACTTCAGTGATTCATTGCTAAATTGTAATTATTTCGCCAATATGGCCTATTTATTGCCTTACATCTCTTATCCTACCTCATTTGCACACACTGTATATAGACTTTATTTCTCTCTTGTGTTATTGACTGTATGTTTGTTAATTCCATGTGTAACTCTGTGTTGTTGTTTGTGTCGTACTGCTTTGCTTTATCTTGGCCAGGTCGCAGTTGTAAATGAGAACTTGTTCTCAACTAGCTTACCTCGTTAAATAAAGGTGAAATATATATATATTTTTTAAAATCTTAAATAATCGCTCTCCTTGACCCCCACTCCCCCCAAAAACGATATATGTGTTGGTTCAAGATATATATACAGTATATATATCAATATACACTACATGATCAAAAGTATGTGGACCCTGCTCCTGCTCGTGGGCATTAATATGGAGTTGGTCCCCCCTTTGCGGCTAAAACAGCCTCTACTCTTCTGGGAAGGCTTTCCAGTAGATGTTGGAACATTGCTGCGGGGACTCGCTTCCATTCAGCCACAAGAGCATTAGTGAGTTCGGGCACTGATGTTGGGCGAGTAGGCCTGGCTCTCAGTCATCGTTCCAATTCATCCCAAAGGTGTTCGATTGAGTTGAGGTCAGGGCTCTGTGCAGGCCAGTCAAGTTCTTCCACACCAATCTCGACAAACCATTTCTGTATGGATCTCGCTATGTGCACGGGGGCATTGTCATACTGAAACAGAAAGGGCCTTCCCAAACTGTTACCACAAAGTTGGAAGCACAGAATTGTCTAGCATGTCATTGTATGCTGTAGTGTTAAGATTTCCCTTCACTGGAACTAAGGGGCCTAGCCCGAACCATGAAAAACAGCTCCAGACCATTATTCCTCCTCCACCAAACTTTACAGTTGGCAGTCTGCATTTGGGAAGAAAGTGTTTTCCTGGCATCCGCCAAACCCAGATTTGTCCGTCATACTGCCAGCTGGTGAAGTGTCATCACTCATTACTCCAGAGAACACGTTTCCACTGCTCCAGAGTCCAATGGCGGTGAGCTTTACACCACTCCAGCCAACGCTTAGCATTGCGCATGGTTTTCTTAGGTTTGTGTGCAGCTGCTCGGCCATGGTAAACACATTTTATGAAGCTCCGTTATGTGCTGACGTTGCTTCCAGAGGCAGTTTGGAACTTGGTAGTGAGTGTTTTGCAACTGAGGACAGACGATTTTTACGGGCTTCAGCACTCTGCGGTTCTGTGAGCTTGTGTGACCTACCACTTCGCGGCTGAGCAATTGTTGCTCCTAGACGTTTCCACTTCACAATAACAGCACTTACAGTTAACAAGGGCAGCTCTAGCAGGGTCAAAATTTGACAAACTGACTTGTTGGAAAGGTAGCATCCTATGACTTTGCCACGTTGAAAGTCACTGAGCTCTTCAGTAAGACCATTCTACTGTCAATGTTTGTCTATGGAGATTGCATGGCGGTGTGCTTGATTTTATACACCTGTCAGCAACGGGTGTGGCTGAAATAGCCGAATCCACTAATTTGAAGGGGTGTTCATATACTTTTGTATGTATAGTGTATATAAGTATTTACTTTGTGGGGCCGTTAGAAATGTTTTGGTCACAGTTAGGTGGCCTACAGTGCGTATATATAGAAAAGGAGACACTGGTCTCAATTGGGCTTCCCCGATTAAATAAAAGTTAATAAAAATATGAAATTCACAACTGGCACGCAGATCTTTAGAAATGGTTAGTATCAATTGTAAATTGGCAATCCACATGTGCTGACCACGTCAGCACGTCATAAGCAGTGTACCATGACAGTGTCATTGTCTCGTGCCCCTCCCACCAACATTGTCTCGTTGCGCTGCATTCAGAAATGTTCCTCATGTGTGCGCCCAGCTCATTTTTAAATTTACATTATTCACCAGAGGAGGGAAACATTCTGCGAATATTTTGACATTGTATTAACAAGGCGTCTCGGAGAATATTGAAACATTCTCTATCAACAAGGCAGCTCCAAGAATATTGATTGCAACATAGTAGCCAACGAAGGGGCAGCATCTTTCCATGGGCCAGCTTGTCTGATATTATTATGTTGCCTACGCAGTAATTGCACTATCTGGGTGGTTATTATAAAAATATACATTTTTAAACTGCATCCACACTAAATAACTTAGCACTATTTAATGACGTTAAGCTAGCAAGATTGATCTGTAAGAATATGTGATTGTAATTGAGCAAGATGGACAAGCAAGACTGATAGAGTGAGAGGTGGAAATGCATTATACCAGAGGCAGGTGGGCTACAGGTAGGGATTAAGAATGCAGGCAGAGGATGATGAAGAAGTAGGCCTACAACTAAATCATTATTGATTTGCATGATCTCAATTATCATTCTGTCACTGTATGACAATATACATGTTTTATATCCTACAATTGTTATTGTCTTTGAAGCTAAAAACAGGACATGTATTTTGGGGAAATGCTCTAAATAGCAAGTTGTTCAGTTGTGGGGGTTTTTCATACCAAAACTTGCACTAGCCTACTGGGCAAATTAATCTAAATATCAATTAGGCCCAAAGATATCACAGCATTTTAATAGCAATAAAATAGCTTTTGGTTGCGAAAGGTCACCAAAAAGGAGGGCTCCCTCACCTCCCAATTCCCAATACAATTAACCCCTGGCTATCAGATTACAACAAGGTTTACACGGCCGGGATCAAATGCCGACATTAAATTCAAAGCAATCGGCCTACTGCCTAAACCGCGGACTGGCAAAGCAAGCTGGCACGGTCTCTGCTTTCTAAAAGTGAGAGAAAGGGGCGCAAACTGGCAGCTGCCCCCCGAGCGACGCTCCACATGGTCCTAAATCCAGTTTTGGAATACCCTAAACAGCTGTTGCGTTTTTAACCGGGATTGGAATGATTACTTTACATTTGACATTTTTGGTCTTCAGCTAGCTAGAGTATGGCGACCCAACTGATGCCTCTACTGTATACCCTCGTTTTTACTCGGCATAAAAGTGAGTAAATCTACTTCTTTCTCATTGAGACATTTTAAATAATATGTATATAATGCAGAGATACAATATTATATTCATACTGAAAATAATGATGAATGAAAATGTCGATGAAGGTGGACAGGACATGTAGGCATGTTCAACAGGAGACGAACCAAGAAATATCTAATCAGGAGATTGAAGAACATTTGCATAAAGTAAATAAGGGAGGATATGGAAGGGAGTGTACAATAAGATTTCATTTCAAAGAGGGAAAGTGTGTGTGGGATGGAGGTGGGAGTAAGTGGGGCTGAGAAGGATGTGGTGGTTTAATTAAATTAGCGGGTGTCATTTAGTTAAAGAAGGGGGGGTCAAAAAGGGAGGGATAGAAGGATGGATGAAAGGATAGAGGGATCATGGAGGACAGTTGTAAAGTAATGGGATTAAAGTGGAATGGGGGTTCAGTCCTTTTCTCAAGGGACAGATAGAAGGAGAAAGGGAGGAAATAAATGAAAAGTGGTGCCCCCGTCTCCCTTTCAAGGATAAAAGGAGAGAGTAAAAGGGGAGACTAGGAGAGAGAGATGCTTACGAGAGGAGGTAGGCTACAGAAAGAAAGAAAGGGAGGTGTACAGTAAGATGGGTGAAGGGTGGCATGTGGTGGTTGAGTAATGAAAGTGCCAGCGGGTGTTAATGAAAGGATTCTTTAATTATGCTGGGTTCCAAACACGCACTCTTGACTTGGGCCCTCCATCTGGTTCAGTGCATGTTGGCGTTCTAAAGCGCTCATCACGCACACATGGTTCTAACACCCTCTGTCAGACAATATGGCAAAGAAACACATTAGCTAAAAAGCATACTGCAAATGAAAAATATATTATGTTTAATAGCTACTACAATGCATCTGTACACCAATACTGGAAACAAAGTGCAACATTCCTTTTTACTGCATACACACAAACTCAAAAATAGTGCATACTCACACAAGTTGATTCTCATGATCGACAGTTAGACAAAAATTGATAAAAGGTGCAGTTTATCCAATGCTTACCTTACCCTTCGTCCCTGACTTCGAACTCTCCCTCTCTCGCTCTCTCCTCTCACTCACTCTGAACAGATGTGTCCCTTTCCCAACCACTAACCCACTCACTCCGCCTTCACTCCCTCAAACTCTATACCCCCCCCCATGTTGCTGAGCTCTCACAATAGTCTCCTCAATACTACCACTAAAACAAATCTGTGTGCGTGTGTCACTCAAACCACACATATAGCTATCAATCCTTTCCAACTCCGAATGAATTGTAATATTTATACACAGTATATATGTATATTTATACACAATATATATCTGTATACTGTATGTAAACTATAACACAGTTTTAAATAAAACAATTAGGCTCAGAATCGTGTTTGGCACGGCGTATAAAAATACATTTGATGTGGAACTAAAGATTCTCTCTGTGGAATTAGTGAGAGTGAGACAGCACATATAGTGTCTTTGTTTGTGTCTCTGTGTGTGTGAGTGTCCACGGTTGACTGTGTATAGTAAGGAAGTGGGGTTAGTAAGATTTTGATTAAATCCTCTTAACGAAAGGATTTTAAAAAATGTAAGATAAAGATTTGAACAGATCTCGCTCGCTAACTGTCTCTCTATTTCTCTCTCGCTCTTTCTATCCTACTGACCTCCTTCTGGAAATAATACTCACTAATAAAGCCAATTACCATTTTTTTTCAACTAGGCAAGTCAGTTATGAACAAATTATTATTTACAATGACAGCCTACTGGGGAACAGTGGGTTAACTGCCTTGTTCAGGGGTAGAACGACAGATTTTTACATTGTCGGCTCGGGAATTTGATTCAGCAACCCTTCAGTTACTGGCCCAATGCTCTAACCTCTAGGCTACCTGCCACCCCAAACAGAGGAGACAGAGAGAGATACAGAGACAAAAATAAGCAGATTTGAGCGACAATGCAGGATAACTATAACACCACCTGTTGAAACTTTATATCGACAGAGAGAGAGAGAGAGAAAAGAGAGAGAGAGAACAGATGCTTTTCCAGATGCACCAGTATAGATGCACCCCTCTTTCTCCTCCTCCATTCTCTCTCTCCCTCGGGGGTGAAAGGTTTGATTGAAAAAGGACGTTAGGACTCCCTGTTTTTACAAGAAAACTTGATCCCCTGATCTGCCCCTAATCTTTAACCAGGACCGGTCAAAGCAGAGACAAAAAGGGATAAAATACCGAATGGCAACATTAGCACCACCACTTTGCTCATTTAAAGCCCTCACTCTGAACCTCAACTCATCACAACTTCACCAACTGACCCCATTTTTCTGTGATATTTTTCTTTTCGCTAGGCTTTTTCCCCCCACCCTAGAATGCCTACCCTAATTTGGAGTAAACCTCTACTGCTACTTACAGCTATTTTACTCTATTCACATCTACGGTACCTGTAGTTAAATACTTATACATATATTCCTCATTTCCTCTTTCTTCAAGTGCTGGCAGCCAATCCACCATTCATTCCACAGCAGCCAATCCACCATTCATTCTGATCTTAACTCCAAACCTCCAATGTCCACAGATTAACCCATCTTTCCCAGTATAGTGCCATTTGATTTTGCAATACATCCATGTAGCAAATACTTTATATAAAATAGCTTATATTGAAACAAACGGATTGATGTGTCAATTGTTGTTTTATGTGTCAGTTCATAGACTCAATGCCAAGGTATTGGGACATCAAAACCCTGTTCGCAACTGTGGTTTAACACCATTGACTATATTCGAATTCCTTGAATCTGTAGTTGGCTGCCAACTAGGTGGAGAAAATAGAAAATAGTTTCCCCTGTTGTCTTGACGATGGGGCCAACCCACATGAATGTATGTGGTGGTTGGGCAGGGTCAAAGGTGATGTGCTGGAGGGGGAGATGGTTAACGCATGGAGGCTGTATTTTGTACTCCTGAAACAGGGAATGGGTAATAGGCTTGAATATGTGAATGGGCTTGTGTGTCTGGGAATCTGCGAATGCCCCAATTGTGGGGCTGAACTTGTCGTTCCCCAGGCAACTGAGGCACTTTTTTAGGAACTCTACATTGCATGGGGTCTTTGTTGTTCACTCAGCATGTGGCATACCTCACAACTGACATCTTTCAGATGTCCTGTTTTTTTTTACACTCTGCGACATTAAGGACATTAAGAGTTCTTACTGGGTTAATTGTCCTGTCGCATACTCCTAGAAGGAACCCACTGGGCACAGACATCCGTTCAACGTCTATTCCGCGTTGGTTCAACGTCATTTCACTGAAATGACATGGAAACCATGCTGATTCAACCAGTGTGCCCAGTGGGAAGGGTGTTCATTGCCTGATGCCAGTCTGCTCGAATGACAAGAACCAGGTTGGGAAGGTTGTTGAAATGACCAGATCGTTGAAATGACCAGATCATCAAATGACACTATATGATTCTTTTGCATTTTTCACTGTAGATAATCTTTAGTTAAACTAAAACTAATATGACAGGCATTTCAGTGCTGAAACAGACTGGCATCCTCTCTTGGACAACTGGCATTAGACTTACAGTAACACATCAAGTGAGGCCAACTCCATAAGGAACATCGCTTGGAGGAGAATGCAGGGCCATACTGTGACTGTAGGCCTGCTGTTAGCTGGGTATTCAAATCGAATCAAATTGTATTTGTCACATGCTCCGAATACAACAGGTACAATACATTCACCTTACCGTGAATGTAAATAGACCGGTTGGACATTTGATTAATTGTTCAGCCGTCTTATGGCTTGGGGGTAGAAGCTGTTAAGGAGCCTTTTGAACCAAAGACTTGGCACTGCCGTACCGCTTGCCGTGCGGTAGCAGAGAGAACAGTCTATGACTAGGGTGACTGGAGTCTTTGTACATTTTTTGTAGTCCACAGTGTCCCTATTGTGCCTCTATCTTTCCCCTGTTAACTAGATGTCTAGTTAGGGAAGCATAAACCTCTAATGTTGCACAGATGACTGCTAGAGTTGAAATGCTAGAGTTGACTGCATATGCTAGAGTTGAAATGTTAGAGTTGACTGCTAGATGCTCGAGTTGAAATGCTAGAGTTGACTGCTAAATGCTAGAGTTGACTGCTAGATGCTAGAGTTGACTGCTAGATGCTAGAGTTGACTGCTAGATGCTAGAGTTGACTGCTAGATGCTAGAGTTGACTGCTAGATGCTGGAGTTGACTGCTAGATGCTAGAGTTGACTGCTAGATGCTAGAGTTGAAATGCTAGAGTTGACTGCTAGATGCTAGAATTGGCTGCTAGATGCCTGAGTTGAATGGCTGCATCACTGCTTGGTATAGCAATAGCACGGCCCTCGATCGCATGGCACTACAGAGGGTGGTGTGGACAGCCCAGTACATCACCGAGGCTGAGCTCCCTTCCATCCAGGACCTCTATATCAGGTGGTGTGAAAGGAAGGCCCGGCAAAACGTTAAAAACTCCAACCACCCAAGCCATAGACCGTTCTCTCTGCACGACAAGAGGTACCAGTGCATCAAGTCTGACACCAACAGGCTCCTGAACAGCTTCTATCCCCAAGCCATAATACTGCTAAATAGCTAACAAAATGGCTACACGGACTATCTGAGTTGACCTTTGTATTTTATTCTTATTTCTGCACTTCCTCAATGAACACTCACAGGACCCTACACACTATGCACACTGATACTCCAACACACACACACACACACACACACACACACACACACACACACACACACACACACACACACACACACGCACACGCACACGCACACACACACACACACACACACACACACTCCATCATTTGCTCACTCACACATAATATGCACATACATTTATACTGACTCTACACACCCGTACACCCACTCACAAATCATCATTAAAGCTGCTGCTACTCTGTTTATCATATATCCTGATGCCTAGTCACCTTACCCTATACATATCTACCTCTATCGATCCAGTATCCCTGCAAATTGCAAATATAGTAGGGGAGTGCAAGGTAAGTTGTCACACGGGTAAGTTGTCAAACTGTTCATACCTCCAACACGAGAGGCGCTATCTCAGAAATCAAATAGCTAATTTGTGCGACTACATGTTCTATGTTCAACTTCCTGTTCACGTGTGGTCAAGGTCACTCTAATCTGAGGTGAGCACAAGTTTCTTTTTTCCCCCTTCAAAAGTAAAAAATTGGCACTTTACATTTCACTCAATAAAACTTTTTTAGGTATGAATGTTCAAAATTATAATTTTGCACTGAAGAGGAGACAATAACGTGTCTTTTGATACTTTAGCTGCAGTCCTATGTTGAGCTAACCTTGAGATTTAGCCAACATTAGCACACATGTCAGTTTGGGGCAAGTTGTCTCAATGACCTTGGGGCAAGTCTTCACATGTGAAAACTTGCCCCAGTATACATAGACACATAGAACATGCTCAAAAAAACATTGTGATATCAGCTCTGATAATAGTATTAAATGTTACTGTAAATTGATTATTATATATACGTATAGTTTAGAGCAGCAGACGTATCCCTGGACTACACAAGACAGGCTCTGGCGTGTGTGTGTGTGTGTCTACTAACACACTACATGCCTACTGTATGAGACAGTATATACACACACACACTACTTCATACAGTGTCTTGAATTTAGTGTGGTGTTATGAATTGCATTGTGGCAACAAGGATAGTAGACAGGAAGGTGGGCGTAGTAAGCCTGTAATGAATATGTAATTGCAATGAGGAAATGTGTTTTGGAAGGAAGGAAGGATGGAAGGGAAGGGGAAGGAAGGGAAGGAAGGAAGGAAAGATAGGTAGAAATTATAAAAGAAAGACAGAGAACGGCAGCACACCACCTGGCATAATGTTAAAGGCAGTGAGGCAGGTGAAGTTGCAAAACAAATCAATCAGGAGTACAGTGAAGGATTTTGACATAAATTACTGTACTCTGACTCGGTATTGTCAAAAGGTTGCCAGAGAAGAAGTTGAAAGTCAGACAGCCATGCCAACAACAGTGGTTGGCTATACTAAACGGCAGGTTTTTTAACCTGATTTGGAGATGTAGCTTGTTCAGTATGTTACTCGGTCAGCTGACATTTATTTTGGTCTGTCCCCAAGTGAGGTCAGAACTCTTGCCTACCTGTTTGCTGTGACACACCAGCTGAAGTTCGCGGCAATGTGGGCAGAAAAAGAAAAGGGCAGCTCGGAGTGGTTAACAGGCTTCTTAAAGCGGCACCCAACGATGTCACTGAGAAAGCCAGAGGCAGCTAGCCTTGCCAGGGCAAGTAGCTTCAACAGAGAAAATGTTAACTCTTTCTTCGACAATGTAGCAGAAGTGCTACAGAGATATCAATTTGGACCAGGAGACATATGGAATGTCGATGAAACTGGGTGACCATAAACCTGAGAAAGTGGTGGGCAGACGTGGATTCAAACAAGTAGGGTCACTGACATCCGCTGAAAGGGGAACCCTTGTCACACTGGCCTGTGCTTTCTCAGCCACAGGGAATAGTATACCTCCATATTTTATATTCCCCCATGTCAACTTCCGCAATCATTTCCTGATCAATGGGCCACCTGGCAGCAAAGGAAGTGCAAATCCCTCTGGGTGGATGAAAGATGAGCACTTTGTTGACTTCCTGCAACATTCTGTCGAGCATACGAAGTGTTTACTCCTTTTGGACAACCAAGAGTCTCATCTGTCCTTTGATGGACTCAATTATGCCAAAGAAAATGGCATAATTATGGTGTCATTATGCTGCCATCCCATTGCTCTGATCGGCTTCATCCCTTAGACAGGTCTGTCTACGGGCCGCTAAAGAGGCACATCAACACCGCGTGTGATTCCTGGATGAGGAACAATCCCGGGAGGACAATGTCAATTTATGACATTCCTGGGATTGTGACAATCGCCTATCCTCTGGCTGCAACCCCCTTAAACATTCAGGCTGGCTTTAGGGTGGCTGGGGTACAACCTTAAAACAGGGATGTATTTCTGGAAACCGAGTTTGCGCCATCCTACGTTACAGATCGCCCCATTTAGAACCCAACCCTACCAGGCACCAGCACCAACCCTGCCCTACCAGGCCCCAGCAACATTACAGTCCTGCCAGGCCCCAGCACCATTCCAGCCCTGCCAGGCCCCAGCACCAACCATCAGGCCCCAACACCAACCACCAGGCCCCAGCACCATTTCAGCCCTGCCAGGCCCCAGCACCAACCAGCCAGGCCTCAGCACCATTCCAGCCCTGCCTAGCATAAGCTCAGACACAGACCTGCCCAGTTCTTATGCTAGCACCAGCTCACCCTTGCCCAACAATGCCATTGCTGACAGCAGACTACCAACTCCAGAGGACATCCGGCCAAATCCAAAAGCTGGCCCCCGAAAACCAGCTTGCAAAGGAAGAAAACGGTGCCAAATAATTCTGACACACCAGTGAAGCAGGCACTAGAAAGGGGAAAGAATGAGGCACAATCTAGCAAAGGGCTGTTTCCAAAGTAAGGGAAGCAAGGGGGGAGTCAAAGTCTGGATCTGCAAAGAACAAGAAGGCAGCTAAGAAAAGAAAAATGGTAGAAGAGTCATCATCAGATGAAGAGGATTGCTTCTGCCTCGTCTGTGGGGAGACATTTTCAAATCCTTCCAAAGGAGACTGGGGTGAAGTGTGTGAGATGCAACAAATGGGCCCATGATGCTTGCACCTCAGGCCAGGCAAATGATGTGTGTCAGAACTGTGACTCTGAAGATGAGTCTGATTAGTCAGATACGGATATAAGTCATATCGGCTGTTAAAAAACTGAGCCTTAGTGTGTTTAAACACCACGTCTGTTTTGTTAAGACTTTAAACATTTAAGCAAGTTATCTGTAGCATTACATTCCATTCTGATTCCAACAATAACTGTGGATCTATGTGCACGCCAGAGAATGTTCGATTTCAAAGTTCATAGTAAAGTGGCCGTGCCACTTAATTAACGTGTGCTCTGCCAGATATGATTGTTTTGATTGAAAGGCATGATTTGCCAGATTCTATAGGCATGATTGTTTTTATTTTGAGTTCTTTGGTGAAGTTGAATTTGGTTTTGAATTTGAAATTAAAATCATTATTCACAATGAATTAGTTGTGTTCTTATTTCTTGATAATCCAATGTGACAACTTACCCGACGTCCAGTAGTGTGACAATTTATCCGCTGATGGGGCAAATTGTCACAAGTGCACTCTCTCTATTTAACGGTCTACAACTCCGGTACTGAAATAAGATATGAAGATGTAATGAATACAACATATGTGCCCAAGACTTCCTTCTTTCATTTGGTATGACATTTATACCATTGGGATGTATTGTGCCCAGTAAATGTTAGACAGCGTGAAAAGTGTGACAACATACCTCACTCTCCACTACTGGAACTGACCCTGTAAATCAAATCATCAAATCAAATCAAATTGTATTTGTCACATGCGCCGAATACAACACCTTACAGTGAAATGCTTACTCACGACAATGCAGTTTCAAAAAATATGGATAAGAATAAGAGAGGGGGAGAAATGCAAATAGGCTAGGTAGAAGCCTCTTGGACCTAGACTTGGCACTCCGGTACAAGCGGTAGCTGAGAGAACAGTCTATGACTAGTGTGGCTGGAGTCTTTGACAATTTTTAGGGCCTTCCTCTGACACCGCCTGGTATAGAGGTCCTGGATGGCAGGAAGCTTGGCCCCAGTGATGTACTGGGCTGTTCGCACTACCCTCTGTAGTGCCTTGCGGTCAGAGGCCGAGCAGTTGCCATACCAGGCAGTGATGCAACCAGTCAGGATGTTCTCGATGGTGCAGCTGTAGAACCATTTGAGGATCTGAGGACCCATGCCAAATCTTTTCAGTCTCCTGAGGGGGAATAGGTTTTGTCGTTTCCGCTTCACGACTGTCATGGTGTGCTTGGACTATGTTAGTTTGTTGGTGATGTGGACACTAGGGAACTTGAAGCTCTCAACCTGCTCCACTGCAGCCCCGTTGATGAGAATGGGGACGTGCTCGGGCCTCTTTTTCCTGTAGTCCACAATCATCTCCTTTGTCTTGATCACGTTGAGGGAGAGGTTGTTGTCCTGGCACCACACGGCTAGGTCTCTGACCTCCTCCCTATAAGCTGTATATAGTATGCTTACTTACTTAATCGTGTTCTTCTCATTTCTTAATTTGATATCTCCTGTGTTTTATACCTTGTTATTTTTACTTCTACATCGTTATTGATTACTGTATTGTTTGGTTAGATCTTGCAAGAAAGACATTTCACTGTACTTGTGCATGTGACTTTAAAACTTGAAACTTGTGTCTGTGTGTGTGTGTGTGTGTGTGTGTGTGTGTTAGGCTAAAATGGGGTATACTATTACCGACAAACTACAAGCGTAACCTAACCACTAGCAGGCATGTTCATGCCTTCAGAGAGACATTATAAACAATAAAATATATCAAGTTTCACATCAAAGCATTCTGAGTGAGCACTGCAGAAAGCTGACTATTCAGCGTCAGAATGTCTGTTGACATTTATTCACAAATCCTCTTTCACTTAATAAATTAATTATGTTATTACGCTAAGTCAATGCCATTTATATTTTTTCTTGTCTTGACTTGGGTCACTGAGAACATAGATTACAAAATAATATAGCGAAATGATTCTACAAATCCCCAAAATTAATGCATCAACAAATTGGGGGCATGGTGGTCATCAAATCATAAAAAACTAAAGCTCTTCTTATTCTCTACATATTCTTATTTTTGTTGATGAGATAGGCATTGTTATTTGATTGTAAAATAGTTGCCAGAAAACCGATCTTGATCAAAAGGAGTGGAGATGCCGGGGATTGAACCCGGGGCCTCATACATGCAAAGCATGCGCTCTACCACTGAGCTACATCCCCTACTGTGATCAACGTATAAATTCACCCTATACATACTGAGATATCACATTTGGTCAAGAATAAAGTTGATGGTGTAGAAGTGTGAAACTACTTGCAAGCAACTTTCTGTTGTGCGGAACCTTTGTTCATTCCATGTATTGCTGCTAAACACGATTATTACACTGTATCTGGCATGTACATCTCACGGCGCTCTGTCAAACACCAATGTAAATCTACTGCCACCGTGCGGTACGTGGAGGTTTATCCTCGGGTTCTCGGCTTCCGGTCTTTGAGGAAGCGTTAGCATAGTCGTCTAGTCTCTGGCATTAGATGCAACACCATGGCCGACAAAGCACAGATACAAGAGGCGATTAAAACACAAGGAGAAGTCGTGCGGAAACTAAAGGCAGAAAAAGCAAGCAAAGAACAGGTCAGTATTCAACGCCTTGCACGACGATGTTCCAAACGGTTGTGTGTACAGCGGGACTGTGATGGGATGAACAGACACGCGTGCTACATATGTCATGAACGAAGCTAGCGTTAGCTGGCTACTCATGCCAAAATACGGGCCTTGCCGGTTCACAGTCTGTTAACTAACTGACTAGATGAATTATCTAGTTAGTTCAATTAGAAGTGGAATTTCATGGCTATCACAAAGTAAATCATGAATGCTATTTTTCTTATTCACGTTAGTTAATAATAGTGCTTCAAATTATACAGCTAGTTATCAATCCAAACTGATGCAATCCCCTTAGGATAGTTGTCACTGTGCATGGGCTGGTCATTCATTGTGTAAATTCATGGTTCCTTATAATGGCTGAATGTTGAGCTTCTCCGACCGTCTCTCCCCACCTTTAACTAACTACACAGGTGAGGATAGAGATGATCTGTATGCGTTTTCATTTACTTGGTTGGTTTGATTCTTGGCTGTGATAGGTTGGTTTGATTGACCCCTGCCTCATGTTTTGTCCTCCATGTTGTGATGATGCGTCATGTCCGCCCATCTCCCTAGTGATAGGGTTGCTCACCACTTTTCTCCTGTTCTTCCTGCTCGATGCCAACAACCCTGCTGGGGTCATACCTTCATCTCCGTCCGTCATCTACTTCCTCTACCTCACACATCACCATTTGGAATCCAAACACTCCGACTGGATATTCCTGGATAACACTGCGTTTGGATTGGATAACCCTGCCGTCACCTGGCATTCACGGACTGTGGTTATTGGACAACATGGCTTGGTGGACTTTGCCATTGGACTGTATTGCTGCTCTGATGCGGCACTCCTGAACGGCAATTTTGGTTGTTTTTCGTTTGATTTTGTTTTGCTTTTCCCCTGCTGGGATGATTAACCTGGGTATGGCGTCCCTGCGTCTTTATGCGGGGTTGGTGGGCTGTCGGTCTGGATTTTGTGCCCGCTCTCTACGCACCCTCTCTGGGATGACTGTGTCTCAGGTAGGACCCTGACTCTGGAGGGTGGGATGGGGGAGGATCTGTTCCAAGGTTCTGAGGAACATTGACCTGTGTTTGTGTCTTTCTTTCCTAGATCGATGAGGAAGTGGCCAAACTGCTAGAGCTGAAGGTTCAGCTTGGAGGAGATGAAGGCAGACACCAATTCACGCTCAAGACCGCAAAGGTAAATACTGCCACCATGGAGAGTGCACCTCACAGGCAGCGGGTGATCATGAAGAGAACTTGCTGCATAACATGTTTACTACTAGTCTTTTATTGAAAATCCAAATCAGCAGGTGATGTCTTGCTTATGCACTCTTTCTCTCCCTCCATCTCTCTCAGGGAACCAGGGACTATAACCCTAAGCAGATGGCCATCAGAGAGAAAGTCTTCAACACCATCATCGGCTGTTTTAAACGCCACGGAGCCGAGAACATCGACACACCCGTCTTTGAGCTGAAGGTGTGTGGGAGGCACACCGAGAGAGAGAGACACACACACAGTTGACAATGAATAGAACGTTGTAAACTAGCCGGTGGGTTTGTAATAAATCGGGATTTTGTGCTTATGTTGACAATTTGTAGGAAACGTTGACAGGAAAGTATGGTGAGGATTCTAAGCTCATCTACGACCTGAAGGACCAAGGAGGAGAGCTGCTGTCCCTTAGATACGATCTCACTGTATCCTTGTATTAGTCCTGATGCGTACATTGCTAAGTGGGCTAGCCTGCAAGCTGGTCAGGTAATTCCCTATGTTTTTCATGGTCATGCCTCGAAAGCATACCAACTGGTGGATTTTAACAAGGTTAGGAGCCAATCGGGTGTCTACTAGTCCTTGACCCCACCCCCTCCCAGGTGCCTTTCGCCCGTTACCTGGCCATGAACAAGGTCACCAACATCAAGCGCTACCACATTGCCAAGGTCTATCGCCGTGACAACCCCGCCATGACCCGCGGCCGCTACAGGGAGTTCTATCAGTGTGTAAGCGTCAGAGCGAACCCTGGTTCGACCGTTCATATCAGCCATAACACTGGAATCATTTTTGCTTTCTGCTACATCCAGATGTTTGTGGATACGCATGACCCATTTTCTTGCTAAGTGTGTGTTTCTCCGCCTCCCAGGATTTTGACATTGCAGGCCAGTACGACCCCATGATCCCAGACGCCGAGTGCCTGAAGATCGTCCACGAGATCCTGAGTGAGCTGGAGCTGGGAGACTTCCGCATCAAGGTAGGTCAGAGACACACAGCACCCGTGGTAAAACATCCTGTGACGCGATATGAGGCAAGGAATACACGGAAGGTCTGTATGTATGGCCAGACTCGTCCTAACTCCCCTCCCCGCCGTAATATCCTCTCTGTGCAGGTGAACGACAGACGTATTCTAGATGGGATGTTTGCAGTGTGTGGAGTTCCGGATGACAAGTTCCGCACCATCTGCTCCACAGTGGACAAACTGGACAAGGTAAACCCACTGCACCCAACCCTTATGTGGTTAAGGAAATGGAATGCTAAACGGTAAACATGAACAATGTTTTAATATGCAAACCAAGTAAAAAAATTATTTTTTTCTCCGCCTTTTCTATGCTGCTCCCTACTTTTCTCTCCCGCCTTTGTGTTCTCTCTTCACCCCACCCCCCAGATGTCTTGGGAGGATGTGAGGAGTGAAATGGTGAAGGAGAAGGGTCTGTCTGAGGAAGCAGCCGATCAGATCGGACAGTATGTCAGCTTGCAGGGTGAGGACAGGTCACACACACACACACAGACTGACCTTTGACCTTTCCCCTGGTCTGACCCTGTTTGTGATTGGTGTGTGTTCCAGGGGGGATGGACCTAGCTGAGCGCCTGCTGCAGGATGCTAAGATGTCACAGAGCAAGCAGGCATGTGCCGGCCTCACAGACATGAAGCAGCTCTTCAGCTACCTGCAGCTCTTCCAGGTTACAGACAAGGTGAGGGGTCAGAGGTGACAGGTTATCTGGTGACCAAGGTGATATGACAGGTAATGCGTCTATAGAAATCTGTCCATCAACAGCCTACTCCGTAGAGGCATTTAGTTCTCAATGAACAGTAATTGTTTTTTTGGGGGTCAGTGGTTAGATAGATAGATGTCATGATATGAAATAAGAAATAAATAAGTCTTGAGGATGCAGTCCTTTTTTCCAAATCCCTCGCCTCGTGTTCCTTCCTACTGTCTCCATTTAATCTGTCCTCTCCCTCCCTTCTCTCTTCCCCCTCTCCCAGGTGGTGTTTGACCTGAGTCTGGCCCGTGGGTTGGACTACTACACAGGTGTGATTTATGAGGCCATTCTGACCCAGACCGGCCCGGTCCCAGTGGCGACAGCCCCGAACGGGGCGGGCGAGAAGGCTGAGGAAGGTGTGAGCGTGGGCAGCGTGGCGGGCGGTGGGCGCTACGACGGCCTGGTGGGCATGTTCGACCCCAAGGGCAGGAAGGTGCCGTGTGTGGGGGTCAGCATCGGCATCGAGAGGGTCTTCTCCATCATGGAGCAGAAGGCTGAGGTAAGGAAGGGGGACGGGGCATTGTCAACAGCCAGCTCTCCCCACAGGCTGGTCTGTTCATGAATGTGTCAGAGAGAAACTCTGTGTGTGGCTGACTGGTGTGTTGGGGTCTGGCTCCCCCAGGCATCGGCGGAGAAGGTGCGAACCACAGAGACTCAAGTCATGGTGGCCTCGGCACAGAAAAATCTTCTGGAGGAGAGACTCCGACTGACCGCTGAACTGTGGAACGCTGGGATCAAGGTGTGTGTGTGTGTGTGTGTTCGATTTGAGATTGACACGGTGAGTCAGAGATGGTGCGTGTGTAGAGTTGATTTCCACTGGTGAAACGGCTGAGTGTGAGCTGTGGTTATTCATAAGAGGAACCTTTTATAACTGTGTGTGTTGTCAGGCAGAGGTGATGTATAAGAAGAACCCCAAGCTGCTGAGCCAGCTGCAGCACTGTGAGGACTCTGGGATCCCCCTGGTGGCGATCCTGGGGGAGCAGGAGCTCAAGGACGGGGTGGTGAAGCTCCGAACGGTCCACAGCCGAGAGGAGGTGAGATTCTCATACACACACAGCATCTCTGTCAGTTAAACACACACTCTTGAATAAAACAGGACGTTTTTTTTTCTCAGATTGACGTGTCCAGAGCCAAACTAGTGGAGGAGATCAAGAGAAGGACCTCGGACGTCTAAGTCGTGGTTTTGCCTGACAACACCCCTCCTCATCATCCGATTGGCTCAAGAAGTTGTTTACCACAGGTCTCACCGCTAACCACACAAAGCCCTCAACATGCCCACCAAGACATCACGTCTCACCTGCAGAAGATTTCCCAATAGTTTCATTTGTCCAGGCTTTGCATATTAGTGGTCTCAAAAGGCAGTGGTTTCATGCCGACTACCCAGACACCTGCGTACCCTCAAGGACGAGGAGCTTTGATAATGTACATAAGACAATAGTATGACATGGGTAACATTTCAATAGTCACTGTATTAGTCTTAGCGCTAAACGTTAATCTGCCTATATAGGAAATATTAAAATGCCTGTCTTATCAGCATACCAATAAACGGATATTTACCTCCACCTTAAGAGATTGATTTACAACCGGTGTATTCAACAGCAGGTTACAATTTAATGTGGTCTGTCGTGTTTTAGAAAACTTACTTGAATAACTAAAACGAGAAACTGTCAAATTACAATAGTAAAAATATTGGCCTGCAATAAATGCTACTCAGTCCACGAGTGTTGGATATTCCCAAAACAATATAGGACATTTACCCCCTGTGAATTCTTCCTGTGTTTTACTAAAAGGGAATGCTGTTAAGTGGTTTGCAGCATCCTGAAAAGATGCAGTATGTAAATGCATACTAAATGTACATTTGTTCAGCTGAACTATCAAGCTGTTGAGTGTTCATTGTTGACAGATGTAACCCTAGTCTGTTGCTTCCTCCAGGATGCTCCCAACCACCACCAGCATTCCCTAATACTACAAGGGTTACATCCAGTCCTTGTGAAAAGACCTCAAATGTACATTTATGGAATCCATGTGGGATATTTCAGATGTATAATACCTACCACCCTGAACTCCATATTAGACAGCCAAACAACTGACATTTATGACATATTTTTATTCAAATTTAGAAAACAGGCAAAAGTAAAATCACATCTACTCATGATTTACTACATTTAAAAGAGTGCAAGACAAGTATTTTCACAATTAAAACAAAACGTGAAGTACAGTAGCGGCTCTGGGTGATATCCGGCCCCTCACTGAGGACCTGCTGGGCTGTAGCTCTGCGAGCCTCCTGTATAGCCCAGGAACCCGTTAGGCCCCATGTGGCGGTACTGCAGGTCGTTGAGGAGCTTACCCTGCCAGTACACCTCACACACACCCTGGAGCAGAGCTGCTGCGTCCACAGGAGGCACCTTAGACGTCCTCCTGGAGGAAACAGGAGCTGCGTGCACCATGGGAGAGCCCACAGCCCAGCAGAACGCAGGGGAGATCGGGGGCTGTCGATGAGGAAGCGGCAGGGAGAGGTGGGGGGGGGGTCTGGAAGGCTTGGGCCTGCCACTTCACAATGATGGCCAGTCTGAAGCGCTTCTTAACGGCTGCAGAAATAGGGAGAGGGGACGGGATGATTGACGAAGAGATGCGAGCATTTCAAATGTAAACGAGATGATAACAGAAAGCGGTGTGTACTCTGATCATTGGAGATTGGTTCTAAAAATCATGGTTCTAGTTCAATTTAAGAGTTTTGAACGAAGAGCGGTTTGGGAGCCTAATAGGCCTGCCGGCTCACCGAGAAAAAAAACACAATGTCATCACTATTTGATGACAGATGTGGGTCTTGCAATAGACTAGCTAAAACACCAGCCAATTAGCTGCTTTTGCAAACAGGCCTCGGAGAAAGAAAAAAAAACAAACATTTTGCGCCCTTCATAATATAAACAGAGACACTTTGGGTGATGCTGACAAATAAGTAAGTTAAGGATGTTGAAGTGTATGTGCACTTGTTATCGGTGAAAAAATAAACTGTCACACGCACGCAAAAGGCATTGCACACCATTGTCCAGTGTGTGCGTGCATCATATTACGCGAATGCCTGCAAAACCAGTGAGAAACTGCATCAGAAACACGTGGATGTTATGTCAATCAACAATGCTTAAAACAATAACGGTATAAGTCATTTTAGTTTACCTGACTTGAGCGGTCCTGCATCATCCCAACTCTCGAAAAAGTAACGTTAGCCTTCAATTGCAGATTCCCATTTCCTATTGATTAGTGAAGTACAACGGAGATATACCGTGCCATCAGGTAAAACGCGATTACATCGCTGATGTTTTCGGGGGAGGGGGCAAAAGGTTGTAAAGTTGCTCAAGTTTGAAGGCCAGGGCGACTGACAATACATTTGTGGGGACGGAAAGGCCATTTGCGGAAAGACAAATGTTGAAAATCATCCGGTATCAACCTCAAGTATTTTAACTGCACCGGGTCCCAGAGAGGCAGTCCTAGGTGAATTTGTAACAGGTGCATCCTTCAGCCTGCGTTATTTCAGAGCTGTATCATTTGAATCTTTGAATGAAAAAATTAATAAAGGGAAACAGGATTCTACAAGGATGACGGTGGTCCCCTATTTGGAGGGATGCAACTACACTTTTCTCTCACAAGATGTCAGCATCTCACCAGGTCTGTTGTAAGTAGGCTTATAGTCATCATCATCAAACTCTCAATAGGATCTTGAGCTTCTCAGCACATCCTCAATCACATAGTCTGCGCGCTGCCAGTGTTGCTGGGTTGTGTGTAACAGTTTTGTATCCATCCCTCAAGCAGGGCTCAAACCAGGGACCCTCTACACAAATCGACAACAGTCACCCATGAAGCATCTGTACTTATCGTTCCACAGAAGTCATGGTCTTTGCAAAGCAAGGGAAACAATTACTCCAAGGTCTCAGAGCAAGTGACGCTAACTAGCTAGCCATTTCACACTGGTTACACTCACCACCCCCCTTTGACCATCTCCTCTATAGCAACCCCAGCTGCTGGGCAGAGCCCAACTGAGTGAACCAGGTCACGGCACCAATATAACAGTATTGCTTCCTTCCCTCGACCCAGGGTCCCTCTGCACACACCGCCCCTGCAGAGCAAGGGAAACAACAACTCCAAGGTCTCAGAGCGAGTGACGCTAACTAGCCAGCTATTTCACACCAGTTACATGTGCGCAATGGTGTTTCCCCCCCACAGTTGTGTTGGTACTCACCTGTATGGCATGTAATGGGGTTACCTGAAGTGAGGGTGTATGGGATTTTGTAGTGTATATGCGGCTGGATGTGGTTTGATGGGGACACAGGATTAGAATTGCTTGACTGTTTGGTGTGGTTTTGCTTTGTAGTGTGACGTAGCCAGGCATCACTACAGATGTCTCTGTGTCTGAGTCTGTCATTAAAGGAGTGTGTCATTCCCGCTGCTTGCCATTCTCCCTCACATCTGCATATCAAGGTCTGCTAACTCTCTCTCTCTCTCTCTCTGTGTAACACATACATCCTGTAAAACATGTTTTAAAGACCAACCGTGTGAGGGTGGTTTGGTCGGGTGGGTGGTCTGTGTTGTGGTGCTGGTGTGTGTGTGTGTGTGTGTGTTACCATTGGTAATTAGATGTGTTCATTTGAGTCTGAGGGGAATAAGAATTGGCTTTGAACTTGCTTGCTCTGTGATCCACTGTGTGATAGCAGGGGCTGTCTGTCTGGGTCCAAAACAACACAGTGGGGGTGGTGGATAAACCGTGTTTGGAGAATTGACTACTGTGGAGTAGTTTGGCCATGTCTTTGCAGGGGTGCACTGCACCTTCGGATGACTTTTATGGATTTCTGATAATGGCTTTCGGAGCAGCTTGTTAATTTCCCTCTGCCAAAAAAAGGAGAGATGGAAAGTTGGAGAGAAAGAGAGGGACACACTGTTTCCTCTTAGACTGTTCCCAGTAGAGTGCTTTATCTGAAGTGTCTCTATGAAACAAAGTGAATTACTGTATCTAGACTGGCCAGATAAGAGCCCTGCTTCAAGCTAATGAGATTTACATCAAGGTCCTGAACATTTTTATTGACCGTGGCTTCTGGACTTGATGCTGAGGTGGATATAGATGAATGGGTTTCCCCCTGTGTGCTTGTTTGAAGGTTTCCTCTCTTCTCTCTACACCATCCTGTGCGTGTCTGTGTGCCTTTCCATGATTGGGTGAGTGACTGTGCAATATAAAGTGTTGACGTGTGCGGCAAAGGAAACACACACCCATTACACACAACAGCACAGGGCCATTGAGTGGTTACACGGCACTGTGTCACGCGTAAATGTGTTTATTAGTCTACACAAAACCAACTAGCTTATTTAGTGCTGTAGGTTGTTACATCATTGGTAGCATAACTGCTGCCTGCCATATTGGCCTTGGTTAGGAGACAGATACGGTACATGACAGTAGCAGGGAGCCACAGGGGACAGTCTTCCCATTGAAAATCTGTTTTATTACTGTGAAGTTGTTAGCAACTGTGTTGGTGAAGAAATATAATGTCTTCGTAATTGAACAAATATTTCAAACTGAGTTGGCTTCTGCTATTTTATGCTGCTGCCTTTGGGTAATTTTCAGCTTTTGTATCTCTTAATGTTAAAAACTAGGAGGGACATTTTAAGTAGAGGTGAAGGTTCCAGAATATCTACTCCTGTCAGAGTCAAATTAGTCTCTGAGACTGTGTCACTCTGTTGCTAAGAAGTGTCAGCTGCATAGCGACAGCAGATTCTGAGCCGTAGGGCCTTGGGATGCACACACACACACACACACACACACACACACACACACACACACACACACACACACACACACACACACACACACACACACAGCTG
This sequence comes from Oncorhynchus masou masou, assembly GCF_036934945.1. NCBI lineage: Eukaryota > Metazoa > Chordata > Actinopteri > Salmoniformes > Salmonidae > Oncorhynchus > Oncorhynchus masou. The sequence goes on along the minus strand of NC_088220.1, from coordinate 31,959,761 downwards.
TGTCCCCGCCTCTCTCACCTAAACATCAGGGACAGGGAGTGATCTCTTTCCCCAGTCTAACCTGAGGGCGTGCCCTGGGCAGCGGCAATCTGTTTCCTGTCACCCTGCATCTGCCGTTACACAACTCCCAACAAGTCTTCAAGACTTTGAAACAGACTTTAATAATCTGAGTGTGTGAGTTTCGACATCAGCAACATACACTGTGTAGAAAACTTTAGCAACACCTGCTCTTTCCATGACATAAACTGCCCAGGTGAATCCAGCTGAAAGCTATGATCCCTTATTGAGGTCACTTGTTAAATCCACTTCAATCAGTGTAGATGAAGGGGAGGAGACAGGTTAAAGAAGAGTTTTTAAACCTTGAGACAGTTGAGACATGGATGTGTGTGCCATTCAGAGGGTGAACGAGCAAGAAAAAATATTGATTTGCATTAAACGGGGTATGGTCTTAGGAGACCGGCGCACCGGTTTGTCAAGAACTGCAACCCGGCTGGGTATTTTCACGCTCAACAGTTTCCCGACCATCAAGAATGGTCTACCATCCCAAAGGTCATCCAGCCAACTTGACACAACTGTGGGAAGCATTGGAATCAACATGGGTCAGCATCCATGTGGAACGCTTTCAACACATTGTAGAGTCCTTGCCCTGACGAAGTGAGGCTGTTCCGAGGGCGAACGATGTTCCTAATATTTTGTACACTCAGTGTATTTGCTTGGTTATGAGAAGGACCTTGATGTTGGCTTCTGAATTGCTGAGGGCGAGCAGGGCTTTTTCTTACTCAGGACTTTTTTCATGTATTTTTCAAACGGTGACCTCGGCAGCATTCAGAATATGTATCAGCATTTTATTTATGCAGTATGTTTTGGAGTTGGTCTTTCTTGAAAATAACTATAGATACTGTGAAAAAGAAGCCACTTGTTAGTCAATAAAATGTGTTGTTTTTATGGTACCTGTGTATAGAGCCAGATTACTAGATTCAATTATATTTAAAAGTAAGATTTACTGTGTTCTGTCATGTTTTTTATGGTGTGTGTGTGTGTGTGTGTGCGTGTATGTCGCTCAGTTGGGCCAGTAAGCAAAGCGCTGCTGGTTCGAATCCCTGGTGGAAAAATCTGCCATTCTGCCCTTGTGCAAGGCAATTAACCCCCGACAACAACTGCTCCCCGGGCTCTGATGACGTGGATGTCGATTTAAGGCATCCCCCGCACCTCTCTTATTAAGAGGGGCTGGGTGAAATGCGGAAGACACATTTCAGTTGAATGCATTCAGTTGTGTAACTGACTAGGTTTCCATCTTTCCCAGTTGTGAAAAATCTCTCGGTCTCCCTCCCTCTCTCTCTCTCTCTCCCTCCCAGTAGATGTGTGTCTGGGCACGGCTGATCAGTGGCAGACGGGCCTAATTCAACCAGGTGATAACATGTGCCCTTTGTGCGGGGGTCAGTACTGTAGCTAATTTGTATTGCTGTGTGTAGTTGAGCGTGTTGGTCAATATTAGCTCTGGAGGCTCTTTCTCAAAGGGATGTGTTTGCTCTCCTTTTCTCCCTCCCTCCCTCCCTCATACCTCCCAACCCCCGCCCCCTGATGCTCCTGATAGTGATACGCGTGGAGCCGAGCAGTCACTCACCAGGAGAGACGTGTCTATGTACTGTGACAACATTAAAACACAGCCACCAGCAGATGTTTAATAAGGAAGTGTGTGGAGAAGCGTGTGTTGAGGCAGTAGAGCTGAGCTTAAATTTGACCTGACCATCCCAGTGTGACTGTAATATAAAGGAGATTTTCAATTAAACCTACATGGAAACTTTTTGCATGCATTTGTATGTTTATTTATTTCACCAGGGAAGTTGACTGAGAACACATTCTCATTTCTAGCAACGACCAGGGAAATGGATACGGGGAGATGAATGAGCCAATTGGAAGCTGGGGATGATTAGGTGACCATGATGGTATGAGGGCCAGATTGGGGAATTTAGCCAGGACAAGCCAGCAGTGGGGATGCAGGGTGGTATGCTGCTGGCATCATTGGATGTGTGTCTGTGTCTGTGCGTGTTTGTGGGTGCACATGAATGTGTCGTTGTGAACAGTGCCTTCAGTGCCAACTTTTTCAACATTTTGTTACGTTTCAGCCTTATTCTAAAATGGATTATATAATTTTTTTCCCTCATCAATCTACACACAATACCCCATAATGACAAAGCGAAAATATGTTTTTAGCAATTTTTGTACATTTATTACAAATAAAAAACAGATACCTTATTTACATAAGTATTCAGGCCCTTTGGTACGAGACTCAAAATTGAGTTCATATGCATCCTGTTTCCATTGATCATCCTTGAGATGTTTCTACAACTTGATTGGAGTTCACCTGGGGTAAATTTAATTGATTGGACATGATTTAGAAAAGCACACACCTGTCTATACAAGGTCCTGCAGTTGACTGCATGTCAAAGCAAAAACCAAGCCATGAGGTTGAAGGAATTGTCTGTGGAGCTCCGAAACAGGATTGTATTGAGGCACAGATCTGGGGAAGGGTACTAACAAATGTCTGCAGCATTGAAGGTCCCCAAGAACACATTGGCTTCCATCATTCTAAAAATGAAAGAGGTTTGGAACCACCAAGACTCTTTCTCCGCCAGGCCAAACTGAGCAATTGGGAGAGAAAGGCCTTAGTCAGGGAGGTGACCAAGAACCCGATGGAGTTCCTTTGTGGAGATGGGAGAACCATCCACAAGGACAACTGTCTCTGCAGCACTCCACCAATCAGGCCTTTATGGTAGAGTGGCCAGATGGAAGCCACTCCTCAGTAAAAGGCACATGACAGCCTGCTTGGAGTTTGCCAAAAGGCACCTAAAGGACTCTCAGACCATGAGAAACAAGATTCTCTGGTCTAATAAAGACCAAGATTTGGCCTGAATGCCAAGCGTCACATCTGGAGGAAACCTGGCACCATCCCTACGGTGAAGCATGGTGGTAGCATCATGCTGTGGGGATGTTTTTCAGCAGCAGGGACTGGAAGACTAGTCGGGATCGAGGGAAAGATAAACGGAGCAAAGTACAGAGCGATCCTTTATGTAAGTAAACCTGCTCAAGAGCACTCAGGACCTCAGACTGGGACAACAGTTCAATGACCGTAAGCACACAGCTAAGACAATGCAGGAGTGGCTTTGGGACAAGTCTCTGAATGTCCTTGAGTCCTAGCCAGATCCCAGACTTGAACCCGATCTAACATCTCTGGAGATACCTGAAAATAGCTGTGCAGCGATGCTTCCCATCCAACCTGATAGAGCTTGAGAGGATCTGCAGAGAATAATGGGAGAAATCAATCAAATCTATTTATAAAACCCTTCTTACATCAGCTGATGTCACAAAGTCTGTACAGAAACCCAGCCTAAAACCTCCAACAGCAAGCAATGCAGGTGTAGAAGCACGGTGGCTAGGAAAAACTCCCTAGAATGGCCGGAACCTAGGACGAAACCTAGCGAGGAACCAGGCTATGAGGGGTGGCCAGTCCTCTTCTGGCTGTGCCAGATGGAGATTATAACAGAACATGGCCAAGATGTTCAAATGTTCATAGATGACCAGCATGGTCAAATAATAATAATCACAGTGGTTGTAGAGGGTGCAACAGGTCAGCACCTCAGGAGTAAATGTCAGTTAGCTTTTCATAGGCGAGTTAGCTTCTCATTCAGAGTATCTCTACCGCTCATGCTGTCTCTAGAGACTTGAAAACAGCAGGTCTGGGGCAAGGTAGCACGTCCGGTGAACAGGTCAGGGTTCCATAGCCTCAGGCAGAACATTTGAAACTGAAGCAGCAGCATGGCCAGGTGGACTGGGAACAGCGAGGGGTCCTCAGGCCAGGTAGTCCTGAGGCATGATCCTAGGGTTCAGGTCCTCCGAGAGAGAGAGGAGAGAGAGAATACTTAAATTCACACAGGACACCGGTTAGAACAGGAGAAATACTCCAGATATAACAGACTGACCCTAGCCCATGGACACAAACTATTGCAGCATAAATACTGGAGACCGAGACAGGAGGGGTTGGGAGACACTGTGGACCCGTCCGACGATACCCCCAGACAGGGCCAAACAGGCAGGATATAACACCAGCCACTTTGCCAAAGCACAGCCCCCACACCATTAGAGGGATATCTTCAACCACCAACTTACTATCTTGAGACAAGGCCGAGTATAGCCCACGAAGATCTCCCCCACGGCACGAACCCAGCAGGGGTCGCCAACCCGGACAGGAAGATCACATCAGTGACTCAAGTGACGCACCCCTCGCACCCCGGCATGGAAGAGCACCAGAAAGCCAGTGACGGCATGGAAGAGCACCAGAAAGCCAGTGACGGCATGGAAGAGCACCAGAAAGCCAGTGACTGCATGGAAGAGCACCAGAAAGCCAGTGATGGCATGGAAGAGCACCAGAAAGCCAGTGATGGCATGGAAGAGCACCAGAAAGCCAGTGACTCAGACCCTGTAATAGGGTTTGAGGCAGAGAATCCCAGTGGAGAGAGGGGAACCAGCCAGGCAGAGACAGCAAGGGCGGTTCGTTGCTCCAGAACCTTTCCGTTTACATTCACACTCCTGGGCCAGACTACACTCAATCATAGGACCTACTGAAGAGATGAGTCTTCAATCAAGACTTGAAGGTTGGGACCGAGTCTGCGTCTCTCACATGGATAGGCAGACCATTCCCTAAAAATGGAGCTCTATAGGAGAAAGCCCTGACTCCAGTTGTTTACTTAGAAATTCTAGGGACAGCAAGGAGGCCTGCGTCTTGTGACCGTAGTGTATGTGTAGGTACGTACGGCAGGACCAAATTGGAAAGCTAGGTAGGAGAAAATCACCAAATACAAGTGTGCCAAGCTTGTATCGTCATACCCAAAAAGACTCAAGGCTGTTATCGCAGCTAAAGGTGCTTCAACAAAGTACTGAGTAAAGAGTCTGAATACTTATGTAAATGTGATATTTCGGTGTTTTTATACATTTGAAAACATTTCTAAAGACTGGTTTTTGCTTTGTCATTATGGGGTATTGTGTGTAGACGGATGAGGATAAGAACAAATCTATTTCAGAATAAGTCTGTATATGGTGTCATTGACGTTTGAGGGAATCTATAAAGTGTATGGGTTTGCTGACAACATCACGAAAACACTGTGCACGCTTCAATGGGGCAGAAGTCTGTGAGTTGTTGTGATTCTGTATGGTTAGATAGCTACCAACAATGAAACTGCCCTCTGGGGAATCGTAAGTGACTCATTTCATCTAGTTTCATCTTGTTCCTGACAACATGTCTTGTTTTGATGATGTGTTTTGACTGATTTCATGTTAATGTTAATATGGCTCAAATCTTATTTGTCACAAGCCGAATACAAACGTACAATGAAATGCTTACTTACAAGCCCTTAACCAACAATGCAGTTTTCGGAAAACACACAAAAAAAGTAACAAATAATTAACCTGTTGAAACTCTAGGGGCACAATTTCATTTTTGGATGAAACACGTTCCCATTTTAAATAAGATATTTTGTCACAAAAAGATGCTCGACTATGCATATAATTGATAGCTTTCGAAAGAAAACACTCTGACGTGTCCAGAACTGCAAAGATATTTTCTGTGCGTGCCCTAGAACGTGAGCTTCAGGCAAAACCAAGATGAGACGGCATCCAGGAAATGAGCAGGATTTTTGAGGCTCTGTTTTCCATTGTCTCCTTATATGGCTGTGAATGCGAGAGGAGTAAGTCTGCCCTTTCTGTCGTTTCCCCAAGGTGTCTGCAGCATTGTGACGTATTTGTAGGCATATCATTGGAAGATTGACCATAAGAGACCACATTTACCAGGTGTCCGCCCGGTGTCCTGCGCCGAAATTGGTGCGCAAAAGTCAGCTGCAAGTATTTTTCCACAGAATTCAGAGGAGAATGCAGGCTTCCACGAACGATATATCAATGACGAGATATGTGAAAAAACACCTTGAGGATTGATTCCAAACAACGTTTGCCATGTTTCGGTCGATATTATGGAGTTAATTCGGAAAAAGTTTGACGTTGTAGGTGACTGAATTTTCGGTTCGTTTCGGTAGCCAAATATGATGTACAAAACGGAACGATTTCTCCTACACACAGACGCTTTCAGGAAAAACTGCGCATTTGGTATGTAACTGAGAGTCTCCTCATTGAAAACATCCGAAGCTCTTCAAAGGTAAATGATTTTATTTATTTGGTTATCTGGTTTTTGTGAAAATGTTGCGTGCTAAATGCTACTCAAAATGCTAAGCTAGCTTAGCATACTCTTACACAAATTAGTCAATTGCTATGGTTCAAAAGCATATTTTGAAAATCTGAGATGACAGTGTTGTTAAGAAAAGGCTAAGCTTGAGAGCAGGCGCATTATTTTCATTTTATTTGCGATTTTCAGAAATCGTTAACGTTGCGTGATGCTAATGAGCCTGAGGCTTTAGTCACGATCCCGGATCCGGGATGGGGAGTTTCAACAGGTTAAAGAGCAGCAGTAAAATTACAATAGTGAGGCTATATACAGGGGAGGGGGTACCAGTGTTGCCAACTAATTTTCAGGGTAAGTTGCTAGAGGCAGGTTGATTTGTTGCTAAAAGTTGCTAAATGACGTTGTGATGTCATTGCGTGATACGTAGAATAGATGGCAGGAAGCTTGGCCCCGGTGATGTACTGGGCCGTATGCAGTACCCTCTGTAGTGCCTTGCGGTCGGAGGCCAAGCAGTTGCCATACCAGGCAGTGATGCAACCCGTCAGGATGCTCTCGATGGTGCAGCTGTAGAACCTTCTGAGAACCAATGCCAAATCTTTTCAGTCTCCTGAGGGGGAATAGGTTTTGTCATGCTCTCTTCACTACTGTCTTGGTGTGCTTGGACCAAGTTAATTTGTTGGTGATGTGGATGCCAAGGAACTTGAAGCTCTCAACCTGCTCCACTACAGCCTCACCAATGAGAAATGGTCCTCCTTTTCCTGTAGTCCACAATCATCTCCTTTGTCTTCATCGCGTTGAGGGAGAGGTTGTTGTCCTTGCACCACATGGTCAGGTTTCTGTCCTCCCTATAGGCTGTCTCGTCATTGTTGGTGGTCAGGCCTACCACTTTTGTGTCATCTGCAAACTTAATGATGGTCTGGAAGTCATGCATGGCCGTGCAGTCATGAGTGAACAGGGAGTACAGGAGGGTACTGAGCACGCACCCCTGAGGGGCCTCCTTGTTGAGGATCAGCGTGGCGGATGTGTGTTACCTACCCTTACCACCTGGGGGCGGCTCGTCAGGAAGTCCAGGATCCAGTTGCAGAGGGAGGTGTTTAGTCCCAGGGTCCTTAGCTTAGTGATGAGCTTTGAGGGCACTATGGTGTTGAACGCTGAGCTGTAGTCAATGAATAGCATTCTCACATAGGTGTTCCTTTTGTCTAGGTGTGAAAGGGCAGTGTGGCTGCAATAGAGATTGCATCATCTGTGGATCTGTTGAGGTGGTATGCAAATTGGAGTGGGTTTAGGGTTTCTGGGGAAATGGTGTTGATGTGAGCCATGACCAACCTTTCAAAGCACTTGATGGCTACAGACGTGAGTGCTACGGCTCGGTAGTCATTTAGGCAGGTTACCTTAGTGTTCTTGGGCACAGGGACTATGGTGGTCTTGCTTGAAACATGTTGGTATTACAGAATCAGACAGTGAGAGGTTGAAAATGTCAGTGAAGACACTTGCCAGTTGGTCAGCGCATGCTCGGAGTACAGGTCCTGGTAATCCATCTGGCCCTGCGGCCTTGTGAATGTTGACCTGTTTAAAGGTCTTACTCACATCGGCTGCGGAGAGTGTGGGACAGCCAACAACTGTAACGATCTATTTGAGAGACAACAAGTCCTCATTGTACACATTTATTTATGTTTTCAATCAACATTGGAGATTAAATATAGTTTACATGTTGTCAACAATCTAAGCCAACCCTGTCTGTTTTCCGCACGTGTCGGTTTTGTTGCAAAACAACCAACACATCTATAGGTCTTTATGAATGTGCTAATAGCATGACTTTCCACTGACATGTCTATTATTTTAACAGACTTCATCAGGAGAAAGGGGACATTTCTGTGGAATGGTAATGCTGGATCTGCAGAATGCAGATTTTCAAAAAGTAAAAAGCCCTTGGTTTTAACAGCAAGACAATTAACTGGGTTGAGTCCCATTTAATAACAGGTAGAGACGAAATGGTGGATTTAATGGAAAACTTTCTTGTGCAAAGGGGATTAGCTGTGGGGTCCCGCAGGGGAGCATTCTTAGCCCACTTCTCTTTCTATGGAGACATGGTACTACAACTCCAGATGCTCTCTCTTCATCAAACTATGTTTTCTCTCATAGTCTGAGAGCATCTGGTCGTCACAGTGGTGGCACAGGGCTACTCATTACTCCTAAGTGGAAATGTTCTATTTTCTCCCTCTCGCACCTGTCCATCTCCTCATTTGAATTCCATGCTTTTCACTTTTACTTCTCCACTCAAGCGTAACATTATTGTCATCTATTTCCCACCAGGTTCCCTTCGAGAGTTCCTCAATTACTTGACACATTGATAATCTCATTTCCTGACGGTGGCTCACCGCTATTCGTACTTTGCAACTTCAACCTCCCAACATCTGCCTTCGATTCCTTTGCAACTCTCTTTCCCCTCCTTGCCTCTTTTGCCCTCACCCTTTCCCAGTCCCCTCCCACTCACAAAGCACTTGAAATTAAGAATAATACACAGATTGCATATATCCCCAAATCGCAGACATGCTTTTAGCCCCACTTCCTCTTCCCCTCAGTGTCTTAAATGCAAAACTGATACAGGCACCCTAACACATTGTTTATGGTCATGTACCAAAATACAAAGATACTGGTCTGGTGTTCTGCAAGAAATTGAAAAGATCCCAGGGGTTGATCTCGAATTTTACCCAGTTTCTTTACTGTTAGGTCTCCCTAGTTGGCATGTTACTTCTGTGGGTAAAAGGAGGCTTTACAACATCCTTACCTTCGCAGCGAGGAAAAACATCCTTTTACAGTGGATTAGTGATAAGGTTCCTTCTATTAAAGATTGGCATAAGATACTATTTGAATGGGTGCCTCTGGAATATCTGACATGTACATTGCATTCTGAAACAGACCAGTTCTACAAAGTATGGGAACCTTATCTAAATTACCTAGAACCTGAGGTATCAGCTATTATGCTGCAAGGATTCTCTTAGAATGGTGAGGATCTATGTATTTCAGAACTACACTGTACGTTCCATGTGTGGAACCTAACCTCTTGGTTTAAACTGAGCTTTCTTGTTTAATTTCTGTTCGTAAGTTTGTTTAAAATGTATGTATTGAGAGACGCAATGATGGGGATGGGGTGAGAGAAGCACCTAGCGGGAAGGGGAAAATGGTGTACGTATGTATGGGTGTGTGTGGTATGTATATGTGTGTATGTGTGTGCGTACGCGTATATATGTGTATATGCATGAGTGTATGTGTGTGTTTGTGTATATATATATATATGTGTAAGTGAGTGCTGTTTTTTGTGTTTCTTTTTGTGTGCTTTGTCTCTGTTGTTGTATCTCTTAATATGGGTGAAAATTGTGAAATTCCAATAAAAATACTGTTACTAAGCACTTGACCTCATCTTTACTAGAGGATGTTCGCCTAATAATCTCACTTCAACCCCCCTCCAGGTCTCTGATCACTACTTTGTTTCTTCGCTCTCTCTCTTCTACTACTCTATCCTCTTCCATCCTATCATCTCTCCTTTCTGCTATATTCTTCGCCCTCCTTTCTCCTGATTCTGCCTCTTCAACCCTACTCTCCTCCCTTTCACACAGAACTACCCTATGCCTTGACCTCTTTTCCCCCTCTCTCCAGTTGAAAAGCTGTGACTAGTCAGGTCCGGCCCCCGACAACTTGCCCGCTCGACCCCATCCCCTCCTCACTTCTCCAGACCATCTCTGGAGACCTTCTCCCATTTGTCAATTCCCTCATCAACGCATCCCACTGACTTCAAAATGGCCCGAGGTGCTCCCCTCCTCTTGAAACCAACACTCGACTCCTCTGACGTCCAAACCTACAGACCGGTGTCATGACTTGGCCTGTGGGTAAGGTTTACATAATATACCAAGTTTATTATACACATTATGGGAGTTAAAGACAGGAATTATTGGTGCGTGTGTGCTCTGGAGAAATGCCTCCCTGTTGTGTTCTGACGTAGTCTGTGGGGAACGTAAGCGAATACATTTCTGTATGAGAGCTGATAAAGCCAATTATAGAAATCTGAGAAATAGAGCGTTTGGCCAAAAGCAGGGCAATTTCTGTCTCGCGCGTTTCACACGCGTGTAGGCTCGCTCATTATTAATTTCTCGAGAAAGGACAAAGAGCCAGCCGATTGACATTCAGGAGATATTAGCTTGACCAGCGATAATTATCTCTGTCGCGTTTCCACGCGAGGAGACCACGGTGCTTATCATTGTTTGCCACGAGTTTCGGTTAAAACATTGTCAAATAACGCCGAAAAGGGTTTGAACATAAAACGTTATAAGTAAAACATTTCCCTTGCCAAGGGAATCCTATGTGTTGCATTTTTCAGGTACAAAGTAGGGTTAGCTTGCACAAGATGCTAAAGCTAACAAAGGGAACATTCGCCATTTTGTTTCTTGTGGCACATTGAAATTACTCCGCCTCGACGGAACGGAAGTCCCGCCCTTTTGTACTTCGGTTTGATTTCAGCGGGTACAATCTGTGACCGCTGAAGTGGGCCCTAGTATATTCTTTCATGAAGAATTATTCAGGTCACACTCAAGTCATTACTTATGATATACAGATGGACATCGATGTCTTATCCAATTGAACTAATAAGTGAAATTGCCAGATTTACATTCTTAAATGGATCTTTTAAATAATATCCAAATTGATGAGTTTTCTAAATAAGACATTGTAAACTTTTTCCAAACTAACCTAGATGAAGCAACTTCTCAGGTTAAATAAAGTTTAATTCCCAAATAGCCTATACAGGTCAGATTTATCATTAAATTGATCAATCAATAAAATCAAATTTTTTGCAAAACCATTCAGTAATCCAGTACGGACTGAAGTCCCGCCCCAACGGGAATCCCATGTGGCTTCGGCCTTAGGGAGAAGTGTACCATAGTGGTGAATGTTCCCAACATTTGATCTACTTTTTACATTTATGATATCCAATCAATGGAGATTGCATGGATTATCGTCTCATTCAATTTAATAAGTTCAATTGTTGAACATAATTTAATGTTCTTCCAATCAAATGAGACACTTTTAAACTTCTCATATTAACTTGGGTGAAGCAACATCTCAGGTTAATTAAAGTGTAATACCCAGATAGCCTACCCAGATAGGATTAATCATTGGCATTGATTAATTAATTCAATTTGCTTTTGCAAATTAATTCACGTCCAACTTCCACATTACTGGTACGGTTCTGATAGTTCTTCAACATCTATTAATAGATTAAACTTGTCTTTGCAGCTTCCAATGAATTCCAAACCCAAACTTTGAAAAAAAATAGGAACATTTTTCCTCTAAATATTTCTAATAATGTGCAAGCTATCAAAGGTGGTCACCACTCCTCCGCTAATTAGTGAACCTCCACCCATAAAAGGATTGATCTCTGACCTCAGCAGCGATACCAACCCTAATTATGCCATTAGCGAAAAAACAGCCGAAATTGCGAACGCTCTCCAAAATCAACCATCAAACACAGGCTTTGTGACGGTTCTCCCCACTTTTGCACTTATGTATCGCCATAAAAATGTGGTATCAGTCCAATACCCCAGTGCACAGCTGAAGCATGTGCCAGACATGGCTAACATGAGGGGACAGGTAGAGAGAACTGAGCAACTATTGACAAAAGCATGAAATGAAAACCTTCTGCTAGTCGAGGAACTGCGTTTGAAATCTGAACAATTAAAAGTAATTGCATATGATGATGAACGAGCACAAACTCTCCAACAAAATCGTTGTCTCCAGGAACAACTCGATTTAGCCAAAACTGAATACGATGTAGTCCAGTCCAAACCAGATAAATCTGTCGAGTTACAAACAGGAGTGCACAATTTGATAACATGCAGGCAGTTTTGTCGAACGTTACACAAGGTAACAATGTTCGACTCCAAATCCTGCAGACCAAAGACGATCAATCAGGGAACACAATGACTAAGTTGGATGACAAATCAGCAGAACTCATTGAAGTCGCTGACCAAATTAATGATGAGAGAACTTGGGTGATAAAGATGGAAATCTTGATTTCTAAGCAAGCGGAAGAAATCTCATCACAGAATCTCTCGCTCCGTACTCAAGACCTCTATCTGCAAACCATGACAGATAAGTTTGAGACTGAAAGGAGCAAGTGCGACACTCACATGTCCAAAATCAAGACTCTAAGCGCTCAAGTGGACTCTGCAATGCAGCAGAATACCACCCTTAGGTACCATCTGGAGGAAATCCAGAATGGTCACGCTCTTCAGCGTGACTACCCATCCAAGCAACCGCAGCCCTGTACTCAAAAGGAGTGAAGACAATAGGTTTCAGACATTGTCTCCATCAAGTGTCCCTCAGTCTTCTCCTCTTGGTCATTTGACACTGAGTAATATGGCGCCTCTTGGCCAACAAAGCCTAAGCTTGGCTTCTCCTCTTGGCCTTTCGGCCCCACTTTCCCCACAGGATGAAGCCAACCCTCTCCGCCCGCTTGACACGGAATACCTTGACAAACTCATCAAGAATTTCCCCACCTTTGACCCCGTTCCAGGTCAGCCAAACGATACTGAGACGTTCCTAGCTGACATAGAGGACGCGTTGGGTGGCTACCAGAACGCTACGGGTTCTGACAGGGTTTACCTGTTAAAGCGAACGTCAAATAGACACGTGACAAGGTTCATTCGTCTACAACAGCAACACGTGCTAAATGACTACTCTAAACTTGCCACAGCTTTGAAATTAGAATTCAGTGGTTCTGTGACTAGCAAACACGATAGCTCACTGGCTAACACGGTCAAACAAGCTCGGAACGAACACCCACAAGCTTACTATCATAGGCTTCGTTCAGCTTACTTTGGCCTACTCACTGAAACAAGAATGGAAGACCGGTTACCATTTAAACAAATATTTCTGTCGAACATGTATCCCACCCTCATTACCTACTTGGGCCCTGCAGCCCACGTTGGCTTGCCTATCTTACAACTCAGAGAGCTTGCAAGCACAGCTTTTGAGGCATCAAAAGCTTGCAACGCTAAGAGTCCTACCACTTGGTTTTGAAGTTTGACCAGGAGCACTCACTCCAGTTAGAGGGTGCATTATCAGGTATTGGAGCGTTGAGAGATGACGCACAACAACAGTTTCTACCACAAAACCACAAATCCAATAACCACCGTGGTCAAAATAACTTAAGTACGTCGCCATAAAAACGACTACCGCTACAATCGACCTGTTCGCTACGTTCCTGCATCCAACCCACACAAAGTGTCAGAGCACAAGGGTAAGAAAGGGTTGAAGGATGATCAAAACGTAGACCAATGTACTCCAGAAGTTCCACTACGTGAAGAACTAAAGCGAGAAACATTTGAGAAAAGGGTAAAAGATAAGTCACAAGGACTAGACAAGGAATTACCGGACACCAGGTCTGCAGGAATTAACACCCATAGCAAGGACGTTAAAATTCAAATCTCTCCCGCTCTCACTCGAGACCCTATCCAGGGCCCGCTTGTTGATCAAGAAACAAGCCCACAGGCTTTGTCTATAGACTGATACGAAGGTTGCATCTAATGCTAGCTGCAACGCAGTCATTCACGAGGGGTATCTGTCGAAGGCAACCCTTGGGAAAAAGACGTTTAGAAACCTCTTGGTGCAGAATCCGATCCAAGGAGATATTACGATATCTCGACACATTCCATCAGCCAATATGATTGACCATTCTTGTCATGATTTTGAGCCAGCTGTCTCTGTGAATGAGCAACTTCTCTCCTCCTTGCAGTCATGCAATACGGTAGTTGAGATTAACTTCTCTTGCCATTCGTACACTTCCGCAAGCACTGCGGCCATCTCAGCAAGAAAAACATTGATGCGCAGAGTATACTCTGCTTCCGATGATACACCTTCTGCTTTGTGGGGGACTGTCAACCCTTACAATGACACTAATTGCGTCTGTCCAGCAACTGACTCAATGACTCCCATTGGTGAAACACTTTGCGATATCACAGACCGATATCCTCGTCTCAGTTTGCAGGTACTGAAGAGATTGCCACATGCGGACGCGGTGGTGACTGACAGACCTCGACAGCCACTGAGGGTGTTGAAGCACAAACACCAGGAGATTTGGTTGAAAGGTTACAGCCATTCTCAATAATAATGTGGCCACTGACAACTCGTACATAGGGTCCGAACTTTTAGTTTGCGCCTCGGATACCAACACCACCCGCTGGTGGGGGGGTCCCGAGACACAAAGGGGGGGAATAGTAGCCCATGATAGTAGCCCAGACCCATGATTATCGAGGCTGGTGGGGGAGTCGAGACTACGGACAACACCGTACGAGGCCACCAGAAAATAAATCAAATCTAGTTGTAAACTCCCCTATGAGAACAGTGAGGAGCAGACAGGCCCCTAGACGGGGATTATCATCATTAGTCATTTAGGTCAACATTGGATCATTCAGAGAGAGTTTGCTGCACTGAAAGTAAAGGGGCTGAATAATTTTGCACGCCCAATTTTTCAGTTTTTGATTTGTTAAAAAAGTTTGAAATATCCAATAAATGTCGTTCCACTTCATGATTGTGTCCCACTTGTTGTTGATTCTTCACAAAAAAATACAGTTTTATATCTTTATGTTTGAAGCCTGAAATGTGGCAAAAGGTCGCAAAGTTCAAGGGGGCCGAATACTTTCGCAAGGCACTGTATCTCTGCGTGCCTGGCAGATATCTCAGCTTGGATGTCGGCCCACCATCTCAAGCTCAACCTCGACAAGACGGAGCTGCTCTTCCTCCCGGCGAAGGCCTGCCCACTCAATGACCTCTCCATTACAGTTGACAACTCCACTGTGTCACCCTCCCAGAGTGCAAAGAACCTTGGCGTGACCCTGGATAACACCCCGTTGTTCTCTGCAAACATCAAAGCAGTGACTCGCTCCTTCAGGTTTATGCTCTACAACATACGACCATACCTCACACAAGAAGTGGCACAGGTCCTAATCCAGGCACTTGTCATCTCCAGTCTGGACTACTGCAGCTCACTGTTGCCTGGGCTCCCCGCTTGTGCCATCAAACGCCTGCAACTTATCCATAACGCTGCAGCTTGCCTAGTGTTCAATCTTCCCAAGTTCTCCCATGTCACCTCACTCCTCCGCACACTCCACTGGTTCCCAGTCGAAGCTCGCATCCAATACAAGATCATGATACTTGCCTATGGAGCAGCAAGAGGAACTGCCCTTCCCAACCTTCAGGCTATGCTCAAACCCTACAACCCAACCCCATCACTCCATTCTACCACCTCTGGTCTCTTGGTCCTCCCATCCCTAAGGGAGGGCAGCACCCGCTCAGCCCAATGCAAGCTCTTCTCTGTCCTGGTACCCTAAAGGTGGAACCAGCTTCCCCCTGAAGCTAGGACAGCAGAGTCCCTGCCCATCTTCCGAAAACACCTGAAACCCAACCTCTTCAATGAGTATCTTAAATAATCCCACAACACCTCCCCTTGCAACCCTTCTCACCCCCCCCCCCCCCCCCCACACACACACACCAAAAAATATATACTTTATTGAGGAAAAATACTTACTTACTATGACTGTGATATGTGGTTGTCCCACTTAGCTATCTTAAGATGAATGCACTAACTGTAAGTCACTCTGGATAAGTGTCAGCTAAATGACTAAAATGTACATTGACAATATGAAATCGGCCTGCTCTATGCGGACCCTAAAGAATGACAGGTGCGCTAGTTCAGTGTAACTTTGATTATGTGTGCACATCATGGTTTACCAGTAGCCCCAAACATTGAAAGAATAAGCTGCAAACCAGCCAAAACAAGCTGGTGAGAAACTCCCCCCTCTTACTCATCTGGAGGTTGAAAATTCTGCAGAGAAAAGGGTAAGTTAATTCAACTTGGTTTGGTCCATTATTATTGACTCAGCCCCAAGGTACCTATTGAATGATTTACTTTTATTTATTTATTTTATTTAGAGAGGTCCACTGATACAACACCAGAACCAGAGACTCTGAAATTGTACATTTTAAAGTTAAGAGTCTATCTGGTAAGAACACCTTTTTATACACTGAGTGTACAAAACATTAGGAACACCTGCTTTTTCCATTACATAGACTGACCAGGTGAATCCAGGTGAAAGCTATGATCCCATATTAATGTCACCTGTTAAATCCACTTCAATGAAGGGTGAATGGTGAGGAGACAGGTTAATGATTTTTTTGCCTTCAGAACAGCCTCAATTCGTCAGGGCATGGACTCTACAAGGTGTTGAAAGCGTTCCACAGAGATGCTGGCCTATGTTGACTCCAATGCTTCCCACAGTTATGTCAAGTTGGCTGGATGTCCAGTGGGTGGTGGACCATTCTTGATACGCATAGGAAACTTTTGCGCTTGAAAACCCCAGTGTAACGGATGTAAAAATGCTAGCTAGTTAGCGGTGGTGCGCGCTATATAGTGTTTCAATCGGTGACGTCACTTGCTCTGAGACCTTGAAGAGGGTCCCTGGTTCGCGCCCGGGTATGGGCGAGGGGACAGTCTAAAGTTATACTCTTACACCAGCAGCGTTTCAGTGCTCCTGGCACCTACTACCATACCCCATTCAAAGGCACTTAAATCTTTTGTCTTGCCCATTCACCCTCTGACTGGCATACATACACAATCCATGTCTCAGTTGTCTCAAAACTTTAAAATCCTTCTTTAGTCTACCCCTCCATCTACACTGATTGAAGTGGATTTAACAAGTGACATCAATAAGGGATCGTAGCTTTCACCTGGATTCACCTGGTCAGTCTATGTCATGGAAAGAGCAGGTATCCTTAATGTTTTGTATACTCAGTGTATGTGTGCCATTCAGATGGTGAATGGGCAAGATAAAGGATTGAAGTGCCTTTAAACTGGGTATGGTAGTGTCAGGCAGACCAGTTTGTGTCAAGAACTGCAACACTGCTGGGTTTTTCACGCTGAACAGTTTCCCGTGTGTATCAAGAATGGTCCACCACTCAAAGGACCATCCAACCAACTTGACACAACTATGGGAAGCATTGGAGTCAACATGGGCCAGCATCCCAATGGAACTCTTTTGACACTTTGTGGAGTCCATGCTCCAACGAATTGAGGCTGTTCTGAGGGCAAAAGGGGTGCAACTCAATATCAGAAAGGTGTTCCAAATGTTTGGTATACTCAGTGTACACCGGCGAAGTTGAATGGAACAAACTACCACAGCAACTCAAAGCCATGCCGACAATAACCTCATGAATGTAAATAGCTGGCTAATGATCGAGCAATAGAAATCTATGTAATCTATGTCTGTATCTCTGTAATGTGTCTGCATCTCTGTAATGTGTCTGCATCTCTGTAATGTGTCTGCATCTCTGTAATGTGTCTGCATCTCTGTCATGTGTCTGCATCTCTGTCATGTGTCTGCATCTCTGTCATGTGTCTGCATCTCTGTAATGTGTCTGCATCTCTGTAATGTGTCTGTATCCATGTCATTTTCTTTTTTTTTGCACCGTGGAATTTAGGGACCACAATGGAAATAAGTCTATAGGATCCCTGTCACGTTTTAAACGGTCAAATAAACTGTATCAATCAATCAATCACAGAGAGGAAGACACATTTCAGATGAATGCCTTCAGTATCCACTTCCCCCTGTATCGTGTAGATTTCACTGAATGTCTTGTTTGTTTTGTCTTCCTGGTGCTGTGAGCTGTTAAACTACCGTCTCACTGCCTTTGATTGTTTTGTCATTTGCCATATCAAGTGGAACTAAAAATAATATAAAACGGGAGAGAGAGTGAGAGAAATTGCGTGTGAAATTGTTTGTGAGATTTTGTAACAATAGCTGGGTATTATATGCCTGTGTGGATATTCACCCTACTCTCCTCCCCACTGGGCACAAACTGGTTGAATCAACGTTGTTTCTACGTCATTTCAATGAAATTACATTGAACCAATATGGAATAGACGTTGAATTGACGTTTGTGCCAGTGGGTCATGTCTCTCCCCCTTTTCAAATGGATGTTGATGCACAGGCATAGTACACATTAATGAAAAGATAAGTCTATAAATCTGGTCTGATGTAGGATAATGGTATTAGTGTACAGTATGATATTATTGTAGTAGACAGCAGTTTTAGCAGGACGAGTGTGAGAGAGAACCGGGGAAGACAGAGAAGATTGCGTTTGGGAGAAGCTGTTTGGAAACCTTGGTAAGGGTGGTCGAAGAGAGAATAGAGAGAGCGAGAGAGGTGGTTGAGAAGGAAGGTGGAACAGTAGTTCTAGCCAGATGGTGGTGAAGCTGTTACATTGAGTTGTCACAGTGTTGTCATAGTATTGTCCAGGATCTCTTCCCTGATTAGCTGAATGGATAGGTCCTGGTGATTACCCAGCAGGCTGTAGGGTTATACGACCTCTGGGGTGACAACACAAAGGCCTGTCATTTATTTGACCGGACAAGACCATAACATGTGGATGTCTGTGTGTGTCATCATTAAAATGACCCCACCGATGATTGCTGTTGGCAATTTGATGTTGAAAATAGCAAACAAGCAGTGAATACCGGATTGTGAATACCAGCAACAGCAGAAGTCATATAGGGTGTGTTTCTCTCTCTCTCATCGGTCTAGAAATTTGAAGTTGAATATTCTGAACATCGTTGTACAAGAAACTAGTAGGCCTAACACAGTAGGCTAATGTTTTTCATAAGCACCCCAATTGTTTTCTTGTTCCCTTGTCTTATAATCAGTGACATCCTGACAGGTTGGCTTCATTAGCATGCAGATTCCAGCTCGTAAACTACACAGTTCTCAAGCTAGTGAGTTTGCCAATTATGAAATTGCGTGAATAATTTAAAGACTCATGATCCTCCTCTCATCGCTTCTGTCATGATTATTTATGGCTGCCCTGCCATAAACCTCCCTGAGCCTCTTCTCCACTTGCACATTAGGCTACACAGCCACTTCAACACTCACCCTCTCAATAGAATAGAACAGAATAGACTGTAAAATAGATAGAATGGCATTGCATGGCAGCAACAGAATATACCGAATGGAAAAGTTTGTCAGTCAATATAACGGGAGCTTTTGGCTTGACAATAAGCATTTGAGTTGGCAAGCTACAGACAGATCTGGGGCCATGATAGCATAGCCTGTGTACTAGCCAATATCTTTCACAACAGTGAGAGGTGTTGACAGGAAAGTCCCGAAGGTCAATATTTACAAACACACCAGGGCATCATGTCATTAGTCCGAGGATAAGGGGACCTGCATTCAGACATTGCTGTTGTAATATGGTAAACTACATGAAATTACAAACGGTCCATGAAATCCTATTTAGTTTGAAACTATGAGGACACTCGACTATGTCCAGACTTAATATAGCCTGGTACACCCCTTACTATATGTCCCCCGTCGTCGCATCTGAGAACTTCTTCTTCTGAGCCAATCATCAGGACGCAGCTGTGTATGGCATTTAACCCACTGTCGCACAGTGAACGGACGAGCGCGAGGAGGAGGGACCGCCGGTTAATAACCCAACTGCACTGCATCTGTCATCCTCATGGTCCCCCGACGTCTCCGGCAGCATGTAGACGGACTCCTCTAGTGCCACTGCGGAGAGAGAAATGGCATTAGAAATATATTCTCTAATTTTGACACTATCTATGGATGCAGAGTAACCTGATGTTCCACAGCTGTATTTGGGAGTCTTGGTTAATTGTGTTCAGTCTATCGGTGCACGCGCTACACGCTGCGCACTTTGGCGGTGGTGACAGTCAAACTATGTTAGCTGTTTTCTCAACCGGTGTAATCTAAGGAATTAATCGTTATACCGGACTATACACCAGCAACACGTACCCAGAACCGTGGAGCGTGACTCCCGCTGGATTTAACGTTGAGCGGAGTGACGCGGGTCGTGTGCGGGCGAATAGAGCCGTGGCGGAGCAAACGCACGAAGTCCAAATTCCATCTCCCTTTCCGTGTCCCCGTGCCTTTTCCCGCCCCAAAACGGAGATGTTGTTCCTCAGAATACTGCTCAGCATCTTCATACAAGGTAAGATGCAGGAAGGTATCCAATGGTGTTACATCCATTTTGTCGTCAGTCATTCTAGCCTATTATCGAGCCTTAAAATCACTTTTTTAGCAATATGATTGTATCGGCAATCATGACACCTTACTAATATCGTATTTAAAGTCTGAAGACGTAATAAGGCTAATTGCTCACAACGCCAATTCTTTGATTTAACATTTTACATTCATGGCTCAAGTGCGCGTTTTCAGTGAGCTTTGGATACAGGCAGGGCTTCTAATTTTCCAAATAAATGTACTCTTTGCAAGGATTGTATTCCTTGAATGTAGGCTGCTGTTAATAAAACCTTTATGACAGCAGGAATATTTGATGAAATTAGAGACTTTAGGAAACAAATGGAAACGACTTGAATTTCAACTTTGTGATCTGATTACGGAAAATACTTAAGACATTTCCATTCCAGACTTTGGGCAAAGGTTGATGATCTCTTGTACAACCACTATTTTTGGATATTCGGAAGTTGGCATCCCCAAGCCTCCGCTCCCTCTGTGAGTTGCTGCCGATTTAAGGCATAGGCTGCACGCATAATTCCCCTACGGATCGACAGTTTTATTTATTAGCCGAGTTAATTATTGTGTGTTTGATGTGCTGGTGTAGGCCTAGTCGACAAGGGTCGCATCGTATATCAGCGTGGTGTCTTTTTCTCCCTCGTCCCGAGTGAGCGTGTTTTGATTAACGCGAACACCTTTTTGGCTTACAGGTATCTTGATTTAAAAAAAAATCTTAATACAAATTCACCTCACCTCCAACCGCACATCAGAATAAATTGTAAAGTTGTTGTTCAATGAGGAAGCGCATTCAACCGATGCCGGAGTGCAAACAGCGGAATCGAGGTTGACGTCTTATCGGCACGCAGGTGCTTGTGGCCAGATGCGCGTCCAGGTGTGTTTGAATAGCCGCGGAGACAGACACCGGGACTGGGCGCCACACGGCGGGGTCGCGCACTATGTGTTGACTGCCTCCCGGGGCGCGCGCCCATCTCGTGTCACACACTCCGGTGACAGGTGTTCCAAAGTGTATTAGGCCTAGACTCCAGCCCACCTGATATCTCCGTCGGAGGGGATTTTACCGCATAGCGGGAGGCTGGGGTTTGAACAGCAGGGCTTTGGAAAAGGTCAAGAAGAGGCTCCATACGATTTGAAAAACTTTCTCACTTCACCCCTTTTGATTTGAACCTTCCATACACGTTTGTCCATGGTGGAAGTGGTCAGAAAGTAACTTTTTGGACCTGAGTACCAACACAGTCAGGAGATAGAGGTGCTCAAAGTTGACCCATTTTGCATACCCCACCATACCATGAGACATGTTTTCATCACTGAAAAAGATTAATGGTTCAGTTTGATACAATGTGAAAGCCTACAAACAGGGTTGTCAAATTGCTTTATGATTTATATAAATAAATACAAATCTTCATAAAAACTATATTTTTTTAAGCTTTAAAGTCAGTTATCTACAAATGTGTAAATCATTTAAAAAATAATGTTCAGATATATTGTAGCTCAGACTGTATTTTACGTCATCTGGGTTGTTTTTGTGTTGAGCCCGTCATTGGTTGAGATACAGCTTACTTAAGCAGTAAGGCCTGAGGGGGTAAGATGTATGGCCAATATCAAATCTAATCAAAGTTTATTTGTCACATGCACCGAATACAACAGGCCTTGCAGTGAAATGCTTACTTACAGACCCTAACCAACAGTGCAATTTTTTAAATAAAAAAATAGGTATTAGTTGAACAATAGATAAGTACAACAGTGAAAAAAGACTATAAAGGCTATAACAGTATTGAGGCTATATACAGGCACCGGTTAGTCTGTCTAATTGAGGTAGTATGTACTTGTAGGTATGGTTAAAGTGACTATGCGTATATGATAAACAGAGGGTAGCAGTAGCGTAAAAGATGAGTTGGCTGGTGGTGGGTGTCGGGACACAATGCAGATAGTCCGGGTAGCCAATGTGCGGGGTCACCGGCTCGTTGGGATAATTGAGGTAGTATGTACATGAATGTATAGTTAATGTGACTATGCATATATGATAAACAGAGAGTAGCAGCAGCGTAAAAGAGGGGTTGGGGGAGGCACAATGCAAATAGTCCACGGCAAAGAGCTGTTCTTACCCACGATGCAATGCAGAGTGCCTGAACACTACCCTTAGCCGCGGAATATTGGCCATATATCACAAGCTCCCGAGGTGCCTTATTGCTATTATAAACTGGTTACCTATGTAATTAGAGTTGTAACAATAAATTGTTGTCATACCACAGCTGTCAGCCAATCAGCATTTAAGGCTGGAATCACCCAGTTTATCATATAGAATTTGTTTTACATTTTACCTTCATTTAACTAGGCAAGTCAGTTAAGAACAAATTCTTATTTTCAACGACAGGAATAGTGGTTAACTGCCTTGTTCATGGGCAGAACAACATATTTTTAACTTATCAGCTCAGGGATTTGATATTGCAACCTTTTGGGTACTAGTCCAACACTCTAACTGCTAGGCTACCTGCCGCCCCACCCCGAATGCTGCATGGGTGTCATGTTTTGGTTTATAAATGTACTATAATGTTGAAATTTCAACGTTCATATGGTACCACATGGATGGTTGGAGTTCCACACATCGTAGAATGTTGACTTGAGTGGGAATATTCATTGTTATAAATTAAACTATCTATCTTCCATAGGAAACCTACTGAAATCACAGAACTATAGATAATAGAATAGACATTCCCAAGTTAACTTTCAACAGTGGGTGGACCGGTGGACATGTTTCTGGTAGTAATCGGGAGTTAAAGTTTCAATTTAAATGTCAGTGGTGTACCAGCTAAATTGCAGGGGTCTGGAGGGATAGATCCATTCTATGAGTTCCATTTCTATTGTTGAAATGACACCCACCCTGTATTCAAGATTATGCAGTGTCTCAACCAATGTTGGGCACAACACAAACACCTCAGATTATGTAAAATAGGGTCTAAAGTACAACATTTCTGAAAATGATATTTTTGGGGGGAGTTTACACATTTTTAGATCATTTACATTCATTTTTTTAATTCAAACATTTTTTAAAGAAATCCTAGAATAGTTTGACAAACCTGCTTTTAAGCTTTCAAATGATATCAAACTGAACAGTTTATCTTTGTCAGTGGTGAAGACACAATCAGGTCCAAAAAGTCACTTGCTGACTACTTCCACCATGGGAAAACATGTATGAATGGTTTCGTTCAAATCAGAAAATGATTGAAATCATTTGGAACAACCTCGACGGAACTGTAAACTCCATTATGATTTCCTCATGAAGAGGGATGACAACAAGGGAAAGAAACAAACATGCATGAAAAAGGTACAGTGCATTCGGAAAGTATTCAGACCCCTTGACTTTTCAACTTTTTCAACATTTTGTTACATTACAGCCTTTATTCTAAAATGGATGACGTTTTTTTTTTCCTTATCAATTTCCACACAATACCTCATAATGACAAAACAAAAACAGGTTTTTAGACATTTTTACAAATGTATATACATTACTAGTCAAACGTTTTAGAACACCTACTCATCCAAGGGTTTTTCTTTATGTTTTACTATTTTGTACATTGTAGAATAATAGTGAAGACATCACAACTATGAAATAACACATGGATTCATGTAGTAACCAAAGAAGAGTTAAACAAATCAAAATCTATTTTATATTTGAGATTCTTCAAATAGCCACCCTTTGTCTTGATGACAGCTTTGAACACTCTTGGCATTCTCTGAACCATCATCACCTGGAATGCTTTTCAAACAGTCTTGAAGGACTTCCCACATATGCTGAGCACTTTTGGCTGCTTTTCTTTCACTCTGCAGTCCGACTCATCCCAAACCATCTCAATTTGGTTGAGGTCCGGGGATTGTGGAGGCCAGGTCATCTGATGCAGCACTCCGTCACTCTCCTTCTTGGTAAAATAGCCCTTACACAGCCTGGAGGTGTGTTGGGTCATTGTCCTGTTGAAAAACAAATGATAGTCCCACTAAGCCCAAACCAGATGGAATTGCGTTTCGTTGCAGAATTCTGTGGTAGCCATGCTGGTTAAGTATGCCTTGAATTCTAAATAAATCACAGACAGTATCACCATCAAAGCACGCCCACAGCATACCTCCTCCATGGTTTAAGGTGGGAAATACACATGCGGAGATAATCCGTTCACCTACACCGCGTCTCAGAAAGACACGACGGTTGGAACCAGAAATCTCCAATTTGGACTCCAGACCAGAGAACAAATTTTCACCGGTCTAATGTCCATTGCTTGTGTTTCTTGGCCATAGAAAGTCTCTTCTTATTATTGGTGTCCTTTAGTAGTGGTTTCTTTTAGAGGTCAACCGATTAATCGGCATGGCCTGCTTGGCAGGCTGACCACCTGTTACACGAGTGCAGCATCAAAAGGACCTTGTGGCAGCAAGAAGCCAAGGTAAGTTGCTAGCTAGCATTAAACTTATCTTATAAAAACTATCAATCTTCACATAATCACTACTTAACTACACATGGTTGATGATATTACTAGGGTAACTAGCTTGTCCTGCGTTGCATATTATCAATGTGTTGCCTATTAATTTATCATCGAATCACAGCCTACCTCAACTTCACCAAACGGGTGATGGTTTAACAAAAGCGCATTCGCGAAAAAGCACAATCGTTGCACAAATGTACCCAACCATAAACATCAATGCCTTTCTTAAAATCAATACACAGAAGTATTTTTTTAACCTGCATATTTAGTTAAAAGAAATTAATGTCAGCAGGCAATATTAACTAGGGAAATTGTGTCACTTCTTGCGTTCAGTGCAAGCAGAGTCAGGGTATATGCAACAGTGGCTCATTGCGAACTAATTTGCCAGAATTGTACATAATTATGACATAACATTGAAGGTTGTGCAATGTAACAGCAATATTTAGACTTAGGGTTGCCACCCGTTCGATAAAATACGGAACGGTTCCGTATTTCACTGAAATAATAAAGGTTTTGTTTTCCGAAAATTATAGTTTCCGGATTTGACCATATTAATGACCAAAGGCTCGTATTTCTGTGTTTATTATATTATAATTAAGTCTATGATTTGATATTTGATAGAGCAGTTAGACAGCATTAGGCTCGTAAGCATCCATTCAAACAGCACTTTACTGCGTTTGCCAGCAGCTCTTAGCATTGTTTGATGCACAGTGCTGTTTATGACTTCAAGCCTATCAACTCCTGAGATTACGCTGGCAATACTAAAGTGCCTATAAGAACAGTTCTTGTTCTTGACATTCTCCGGATTGACTGACCTTCATGTCTTAAAGTAATGATGGACTGTTGTTTCTCTTTGCCTATTTGAGCTGTTCTTGCCATAATATGGACTTGGTCTTTTACCAAATAGGGCTATCTTCTGTATACCGCTTCTACCTTGTCACAACACAACTGATTGGCTTAAATGCATTAAGAAGGAAAGAAATTCCACAAATGTACTTTTGACAAGGCACACCTGAATACATTCCAAATGTGCTGTATACATGGTGTACAGATGTGATGATAGGGTTGATAAAACGTTTTGTTTGGAATATGGATTGTGTGTTCAGATAGGGACAGGGGACAGCCAAGGTCGGTGTGTGTTTCACGTTTGAAGTTTTATTAGTCGTATGTTTCAGGGGGTTTGAGAGAGAGAGAGAGAGGGAGGGAGAGAGAGAGAGAGAGGGAGAGAGAGAGAGAGGAGAGACGAGAGGAGAGGGAGAGAGAGGGAGGGAGAGAGAGAGAGTGAAAGGAGGGAGGAGGGAAAGAGAGACAGAGAGGAGAGAGAGAGAGAGAGAGAGAGAGGGGAGAGAGAGAGAGAGGAGAGAGAGAGGGAGAGAGAGAGGGAGAGGAGAGAGGGGGAGAGAGGGAGAGAGAGAGAGAGAGAGGGAGGGAGGAGAGAGAGAGGGAGGGAGAGAGAGGGAGAGAGAGGGGGAGAGAGAGGGAGGGAGAGAGAGAGAGAGAGAGGGGAGAGAGAGAGAGGGAGAGCGAGAGAGAGAGTGAAAGAGAGGGAGGGAGAGAGAGAGAGAGAACGAGAGAGAGAAAGAGGGAGAGAGAGAGGGAGGGAGAGAGAGAGAGGGGGAGAGAGGGAGGGAGAGAGAGAGAGAGAGGGAGGGAGAGAGGGAGAGAGAGGGAGAGCGAGAGAGGGAGGGAGGGAGGGAGAGAGAGAGAGGGAGAGGGAGAGAGAGGGGGAGAGAGAGGGAGGGAGAGAGAGAGAGAGGGAGAGCGAGAGAGAGAGTGAAAGAGAGGGAGGGAGAGAGAGAGAGAGAGAGAGGGAGAGAGAGAGAGAGAGAACGAGAGAGAGAGAGGGAGAGAGAGAGGGAGGGAGAGAGAGAGAGAGAGGGGAGAGAGGGAGGGAGAGAGAGAGGAGGGAGGGAGAGAGAGAGAGGGAGAGCGAGAGAGAGAGAGAGTGAAAGGGAGGGAGGGGAGAGAGAGAGGAGAGAGAGAGAGAGAACGAGAGAGAGAGGGAGAGAGAGAGGGAGGGAGAGAGAGATAGAGAGGGAGAGAAAGGGAGAGGGAGAGAGAGAGAGAGGGAGAGCGAGAGAGAGAGAAAGAGAGAGAGGGAGAGAGAGAGAGAGAGAGAGAGAACGAGAGAGAGAGAGGGAGAGAGAGGGAGGGAGGGAGAGAGAGAGAGAGAGGGAGAGCAAGAGAGAGAGTGAAAGAGAGGGAGGGAGAGAGAGAGAGAGGGAGAGAGAGAGAACGAGAGAGAGAGGGAGAGGGAGAGAGAGAGGGAGGGAGAGCGAGGGAGAGAAAGGGAGAGGGAGGGAGAGAGGGAGAGAGAGAGAGAGAGGGAGAGAGAGAGAGAGTGAAAGAGAGGGAGGGAGAGAGAGAGAGAGAGAGAGAGAGAGAGAGAGAGAGGGAGAGAGAGAGAGAGAACGAGAGAGGGAGAGAGAGAGGGAGGGAGAGAGAGAGAGAGAGAGGGAGAGAGAGGGAGAGGGAGAGAGAGAGAGAGAGAGCAAGAGAGGGGGAGAGAGAGAGACCGCTGTGACTGACCCAAAATTAAGGAAATCTTTGACTATGTACAGACTCAGTGAGCATAGCCTTGATATGCCGAAGGCAGACCTGGCTCTCAAGAGAAGACAGGCTATGTGCTCACTGCCCACAAAATGAGGTGGAAACTGAGCTCCACTTCCTAACCTCCCGCCAAATGTACGACCATGATAGAGACACATATTTCCCTCAGATTACACACACCCATAAAGAATTCAAAAAGAAATCCAATTTTGATAAACTCCCATATCTACTGGCTGAAATACCACAGTGTGCCATCACAGCAGCAAGATTTGTGACCTGTTACCATAAGAAAATGGCAACCAGTGAAGAACAAACGCCATTGTAAATACAACCTATATTTATGTTTATTTATTTTCCCATTCGTACTTTAACTACAACACTAAATATATATATATATTACACTTACAAAAGTTCCATAAGAATAATGACATTTCAAATGTCATATTATATATATTTATATTATATATATATATATATATATATATATATTATATATATTTATATTATATATATATATAATATGACATTTGTAATGTCTTTATTCTTATGGAACTTTTGTAAGTGTAATGTTTACTGTACATTTTTTTATTGTTTATTTCACTTTTGTTTATTGTCTATTTCACTGGCTTTGGCAATGCAAATATTTGCCATGCCAATAAAGCCCTTAAATTTAAATTGAATTGAGAGAGAGAGAGAGACAAGGGCACGTTTGTGTGTTTGTTGAGAACAAGGATTTGGAATCTCAAACCCAGGAGCAACAGATGGTGTGTACGGATTTTGTCTCCTTGGCTGGGAGATTTGGTGTGTATGTGTGTGTCTTCACTGGAAGCCTGTCATATGCCCATTCTGCTGTACCCATGGGGACTGCATGACATCACACCTCACTGCTCCTTGAACTGAACTCTGGGATAGCACTGCACTGCACCCATAACCACTGATCTAGAGCCAGCTCTCCCAATCCGTGACCTATCCCTAACCATTTAAAAAAAAAACTTTATTTAACTAGGCAAGTCAGTTAAGAACAAATTCTTATTTTCAATGACGGCCTAGGAACAGTGGGTTAACTGCCTGTTCAGGGGCAAAATGACAAATTTGTACCTTTTCAGCTTGGGGGTATAAACTTGCAACCTTCCAGTTACTAGTCCAACACTCTAACCACTAAGCTACCCTGCCAACCCGTTAATGAACAACACATCAGAACTAGCCCAGGATCAGTTACAAGTAAAACGGGAACACTTTACTTAAACCTTATCGGTGTAATGCTTTATAACTTGGCTGTAAACATATGTATGAATATTTATAATGTCTTATAAACCACATACCTACTGGCCCTCAGCTTCTCCTTTTGAAAAGGGAAGAGGTCAATGTGACGTCATGTGACAGTGAGTGATTCGCCTGGTATGTCTATGGCAACACGTGACTGGTTTAGGGGGAAGTCTGATGAGCTTCCAGGTCCTTTAGTGACCTGGGTCATTCGTTTTTGTAGTTGGTGCTCTGGTGTTTAAGCGTACATGCACCCCACTGTACTTTATTTAGTCGATTTGCATTCTCCCGTTGATCTATGCTGTGCCTAGTGTCTCGGGTAGTCTATTTCATGAAACTCATTATATTCGATTTACATTTGCTGCTCTGTTGAATATTAATCTCTTTTTGCTCTCTCAACCACTTCATTCATCTAGTGTGCGTGTGTGGCAGGGTGTCTGTGTGCGTGTGTCACAGACAGATTGCTCTTCCCCCTCCTGTGGATGTGTGGTGTTGTGTTTTGTAGTAATGATAGGCTCCGCCCCTCAGTCTCCCCCACAGCATAAACCAGACGCAAAAAGGTCTCTCTCAGGGCATGTGTGTGTGTGTGTGTGTGTGTGTGTGTGTGTGTGTAGGTCTGTGCGTGAGTCATTGAATTTTACCAAGGGAGCATTTTGCTTTTGGCTTACAAATAAAAGTGGAGAGCAGCGAAAAATATAATGCAGAACATTTTTGGGGGTAAAATATGAAGTAGTTTCCAAAGATGAAGCCTCGTGCTGTGTAAAGCTCTGGCTCTGTTCTCCACACAACATGGAACACTCATCACAATACATTTAGATTCACTCAATGAAAATTCCTTCACATCCAAGCACATTAAATATATAAGAGGACAGTACTGGCTTTTCATATTCAGTGTCAGTGCATTCATCCCGAAGACAAATACATTGTAGCACAGAGTGATTTAAAAAAATGTATTTAACCTTTATTTAACGAGGCAAGTCAGTTAAGAACAAATTCTTATTTACAATGACGGCCTACCCCGGCCAAACCCGGACGATTCTGGGCCAATTGTGCGCCGCCCTATGGGACTCCCAATCGCGATATGGTATTTGAGAAATATATTTGTAGAATGGACATTCCCTTTCCAAAGCAACATTCTGTAGTGGGTTCCCTGGCTGCCATATTGTGAGGACCATTTACAATGTTTGTAACGTCTACTAATCTGTATAATATGGCTTTTAACTTGGCAAGTCAGTTAAGAACAAATTATTTTTTACAATGACGGCCTACCAAGAGGCAAAAGCCCTCCTGCCGGGACGGGGGCTGGGATTAAACCTAAAAAGAACGGACAAAACACACATCACGACTAGAGGCACCACAACACCACATAAAGACAGACCTAAGACAACACAACATGGTAGCAACACATGACAACAACACGGTAGCAACACAACATGACAAAGGGCAAGAAGGTAGAGACAACGCATCACGTGAAGCAGCCTTACAAGTGTTAGTAAGAGTGTTCACGATTGAGTCTTTGAATGTAGAGATGGCTGATCATTCTCCCCCTCCCCTTCCCCTCTCTGTCTCCCCCCTTTAGATGTGGTCACCTCCTTGCCGCCCCTCCCCCCGGGCATTATGGACTGTGTGGAGGCAGAGAATGGGTGTGAAGCAGATCCCCAGTGCAAGGAGCTGTACAGCACCTTGCGGTACTGTGTGTCTGAGGAGGAGGTAGCTCCGCAGGGGAGCAAGGCCAGGATAGAGTGCCTGGAGGCCCTGAGCGCCCTGCACTACCCCCCCCTGTTGGCCTGCAAGTGTCAGCGCGGCGCACGCAGAGAGGAGCACTGCCTCCGAGTCTACTGGAGTGTCAGGATCCTGCAGAGTGAGTGTGAGCGTGTGTGAAAAAGGGAAAAGTGTGTGTTTGTGTGTGGGTGGGGGTGTGACATAAATGTGTATGTTTGTTACTAGCTTGTAGAAGTAAGGATTCAGTATAGACTTCTAGCACCACTGGTTCTTGACTCACCATTTGGCCACGACTAGATTGGACCCTTAGACGTCCTCTGTGACCCGACCCTACAGCCACCGTGTGATGCTACTGTCAAAGCACGGCCACTCGTCTGTCCGCGTCCTAAATGGCACTCTATTCCCTACATAGTGGGCACCCTATTCCCTATGGGCCCTGGTCAAAAGTAGTGCACTACGTAGGGAATAGGGTGCCATTCCGTCAGCACATCGATGAGGGTGAATGACAGCTAATGGAGTTATTCCTCATGCCCTGTTAGTCACCATGCATATGGTAATTACACACTGCTCTTAACACAACAGAGAGAGTGCTCTCCCCTACCGTGTCATTATGAAAAATAATGACCGGGATTTACATATGAACAGAATAAAATATGTATATTTAGGTTGTACCCACACCCATGTAATTATTTCAAATCTGGAACAACATGCCTATTATTAGGTAAATATATCCATGATAGATTTTAAGAGTAGGTGTTATTATGATGTTGGCAGAAGCTGTGTGAATATAATGAAATGGTGGTTGTCTGATTCGAGTCCCTGTTATAATGTGATGTTTCCCTGCGTGTTCCGTTATCTTGTGATTCAGTCTCCTGTGGTGTTGGGAGATTATGATGCGATTATTGATGCATAGATTATGTGGTGATCTCTCCTGCGTGTCATGGTTAGGTTACAATGCGATATCATGGTGTTGGGTTGTGATATAACGTTGTCTCCGATGTTGTCATGATGAGGTTGTAATGTGATGTTCTCCTCTGTGATCATGTAGGTTATGAGGACTTGGAGGCGTCTCCCTATGATGACTCGCCAGTGGAAATGTCTCACATGGCCTCCATAGTGGCCGCAGGTAGCCAACGACACAATCCCTCCCATTACATTAAAACCCTCAGGCACTCCTGTTCAATATATCAATACACTACAAAACCCAATCAATCAACTCATCTACACAGCCCTCAAGTGACCAGATGTCTACTTTCTCTCCTCTATCTATCTCCCTCGCTCCCCTCTTCCTCTCTATATCTCTCCTCCTCTCTATCTTTCCCCATTCCCCTCTCTCTCTCAGCCTCCTCTCTTCCTCTAGATGGACAGAACGCGTGTCTGAAGGCAGCCCAGGACTGTGGTCTGTATGAGAAATGCGGGTCCCTGAGGTCTGAGTACGTCCTGGCCTGCACTAAGCCCGTCCCAGGCTCGGACCACTGCAACAGGCAGAAGTGCCACCGGGCACTGCGGCGCTTCCTGGAGCGCGTCCCAGGGGAGTACAGCCTGGGGTTGTTGTTCTGCCCCTGTACTGACAAACTGTGTGGGGAGAGACGCAGGAAAACCATTGTCCCTTCCTGTTCCTACCAGGAAAGAGATGGGGAACAGCCCAACTGTCTACATCTGCAGAGCTCATGCACGAGGGACCAACTCTGCAGGTCAGACACACAACATGTACGCACACATAAACACATTTGTCTCTTATAAGCGCTCACATTTTCATATGTGTACGTGTGTGTTTGTGTGTATGTCTGTGTCTGTCTCAGGTCCAGACTGGCTGATTTCCAGCATAACTGCCAGTCCTCCGGCCACTCCCCCTCGGGCTGTTTCAGAGATAGTGGAACAGTGTGCCTCAAATCCTACGCCGGACTCATCGGTAAGTGAGATGAGGCTATAGGAGAACGAGCGATGCAGATATATGATGAGATGAGATGAGGGAGGAGAGAGACGGAGAGAATAAAGAGTATTCTAGGATATAGATTTGGGTGGATCACTAGAGAGTGATAAAGATGACAAGAGGGTGTTATCGGGTCATGTCAGGGGTGGGTGAGTGGGGCGTCAGATGGCCAGCGGTAGGACTTGACCTTTTGCAGTAGGAGTTGACCTCTGTAACCTTTGACCCCCTCCTCCAGGCACCATCATGACCCCCAACTACCTTAGCAACAGCACTATGGACGTGGCCCTGTGGTGCAATTGTGAGGGCAGTGGCAACCAATGGAAGAACTGCCTGAAGATCCAGAACATGTTCACCAATAACATCTGTCTGAGTGAGTCTATACATCCACCTACCTGTCAATTAACCATCTAACCAATCAATGCAATTTTCATACGGCAAGCAATTCATTTACTACTTGACACTTCAATCCATCAATCTGTCACATGGTCAGCTACACTCGCTCTCATGCACTCATGTGAACATGCACACACACACACACACACACACAATATGTAATGTACTGTGTCTATCTGTCCGTCTCACAGAGAACTCCATAAGTACCATGGGTAGCTCCCCCCCTCGGCCAGTGGAGAGCATTCTTCCCCCCTCCCCTCGCCCCTCCCCCCTGGACCAGCAGAACAAACTCAGCAACAACGCCCAGGATGAGCTCAGTAACAACGCTGTGAGTACTACTACTCAACATTACCCAATGCTAACCTAACATTACCCAATACGACCTAACATTACTCAATATTACCCAATACTACGTAACATTACTCAACATTACCCAACACTACCTAACATTACTCAACATTACCCAATACTACATAACATTACTCAACATTACCCAAATACTACTTAGCATTACTCAACATTACCCAATACTATCCAACATTACTCAACATTGCCCACTGGTAGATAATAATACTCAACATTACCCAATACTACCTAACATTACAACATTACCAAATACTACCTAACATTACTGAACATTACCTAATGTTACTCAACATTACCCAATACTGCTTAGCATTACTCCACATTACCCAATACTACCTAACATCACTTAACATTACCCAATACTACTTAACATTACTCAACATTACCAAATACTACCTAACATTACTCAATACTGCCTAACATTGCTTAACATTGTGCAATATCCAATTTCAATCTAATTTATTTATAAAGCCCTTCTTACATCAGCTGATGTCACAAAGAGCTGCACAGAAACCCAGCCTAAAACCCCAAACAGCAAGCAATGCAGGTGTAGAAGCACGGTGGCTAGGAAATATTCCCAAGAAAGGCCAGAACCTAGGAAGAAACCTAGAGAGGAACCAGGCTCTGAGGGGTGGCCAGTCCTCTTCCGGCTGTGCCGGGTGGAGATTATAACAGAACATGGCCAAGATGTTCAAATAATCACAGTTGTTGTTGAGGGTTCAACAGGTCAGCACCTCAGGAGTAAATGTCAGTTGGCTTTTCATAGCCGATCATTCAGAGTATCTCTATCGCTCCTGCTGTCTCTAGAGAGTTGAAAACAGCAGGTCTGGGATAGGTAGCACGTCCGGTGAACAGGTCAGGGTTCCATAGCCGTAGGCAGAACAGTTGAAACTGGAGCAGCAGCACGGTGGACTGGGGACATCAAGGAGTCATCAGGCCAGGTAGTCCTGAGTGATGGTCCTAGGGCTCAGATTCTCAGAGAGAGAGAAAGAGAGAGAGAGAAAGAAAGAGAGAGAGAATTAGAGAGAACATACGTAAATTCACACAGGACACCGGATAAAACAGAATAAATACTCCAGATATAACAGACTGACCTAGCCCCACGACACATAACTACTGCAGCACAAATATTGGAGACTGAGACAGGAGGGGTCAGGAAACTCTGTGGCCCTGTCTGACGATACCCCCGGACAGGGCCAAACAGGCAGGATATAACCCCACCCACCCGCAATACTACCTAACTTTACTCAACATTACCCAATTTACCTAGCATTACTTAACATTACCCAATACTACCTAATATTAGTCAACATTACCCAATACCATTTAACATTACTCAATACTACCTAACATTACTCAACTCTACCCAACATGACCTAACATTACCCAATATTACCTAACATAACCTGACATTAACCAATACCACCTAACATTACCCAGTACTACCTGACATTACTTGACACTACCCAATATTACCTAACATAACCTGCCATTATCCAATGCCACCTAACATTACCCAATACTACCTAACATTGCTCAACATTACCAGTACTACCTAACATTATTCGACATTACCAATACTACCTAACATTACTCAACATTACCCAATATTACCTAACATAACCTGCCATTACCCAATGCCACCTAACATTACCCAATACTACCTAACATTGCTCAACATTACCAATACTACCTAACATTACTTGACATTACCAATACTACCTAACATTACTCGACATTACCCAATATTACCTAACATAACCTGCCATTACCCAATGCCACCTAACATTACCCAATACTACATAACATTGTTCAACATTACCAATACTACCTAACATTACGCGACATTACCAATACTACCTAACATTACTCGGCATTACCCAATATTACATAACATAACCTGCCATTACACAATGCCACCTAACATTACCCAATACTACCTAACATTGCTCAACATTACCAATACTACCTAACATTACTCAACATTACCAATACTACCTAACATTACTCGACATTACCAATACTACCTGGCATTACTCAACATTACCAATACTACCTAACATTACTCGCCATTACCAATACATAACCTGCCATTACCCAATGCCACCTAACATTACCCAATACTACCTAACATTGCTCAACATTACCAATACTACCTAACATTACTTGACATTACTCAATACCACCTAACATTACCCAATACTACATAACATTACTCAACACTACCCAATACTACCTTACATTACTGAACACTATTCAACATTACTCAACACTTTGAATGACTCACCACTTTAGCTGAATTACCATCTCTCAGAAACATGCATCGCTCCTCCAAACACTAATCACACAACTGGCAATCAAATAAAGAAAAGTAAAATACCACTCCACCCAGCACTGACCACTTCCAGGCCAGCTTGACCCCGCACTGAACAATGCCAGCTTGACCACAAACAGATGGACTGACCACTGCCAGCTTGACCACAAACAGATGGACTGACCACTGCCAGCTTGACCACAAACAGATGGACTGACCACTGCCAGCTTGACCACAAACAGATGGACTGACCACTGACTGACCGTTCGATTAGACACTGACCACCTGACTGAACACTAACCATCAAGTACCGAATGTTCAACCGAGTACACACCTCTAGCACTCTGGCCATTGACCACTGTAGTGACAACAGGCTGCTGGAATGACCATTGACCACAGGAGTGACCGCTGGTGGCTGACTGCTAAACCCTGTCTGGTCCATTGAGCAGAGTGACAGTGAAGCGCTTTATGTCTCCTCTGCTCCCCGCATGCTCAACACAGCTAGAGATTATCTGAGCTGCGAGCTAGACCAGGGGGATTCCAAGACTCTCGCTCTCTCTCTCTCTCTCTCTCTCTCTCTCTCTCTCTCTCTCTCTCTCTCGCTCTCTCTCTCTCTCTTGCTCTCTCTCTCTCTCTCTCTCTCTCTCTCTCTCTTTTCCTTTCGCTCTCTCCTTTTTGTCCCTCTCTCTCTCATTGGCTGTCTGTCTCCCTTTCTCTCTTTCCCTCTCTTCAATTCTCTCTCTCCCTCACGTTTTCTACATTTCTTAAACTCTCTCTTTCTCTCTGTCTCCCTCCCTCTCCCTCATCTCTCTCTCTGAGAGGATTAGATGAAGGTGTTCGCAAGAGGCCGTGTATCAATCAGACTTCATCAGTATTCATTTATGCATGCCCATCTGTCTCTCTCTCCTTTACTGTCTCTCCCCTAATCCTTCCTTCTACTCCGTCCTCCTTCTCTCTCTCTCTCCTTTACTGTCTCTCCCCTAATCCTTCCTTCTACTCCGTCCTCCTTCTCTCTCTCCCCTCTTTGCTCTCGCTCTCTCTCTCCCTCATCTCCATGTTCCACATTGTAATCCCTCGCTCCATTCTCTCTCTCTCTCTCTCTCTCTCTCTCTCTCTCTCTCTCTCTCTCGCTCTCTCTCTCTCTCTCCCCTCTCTTCTCCTCACTCATCCCTCATCTCATTCTCTCTTCCTCTCCTCTAACAATATATATATTTCTCTCTATCTCAGGTGGAGCAGAGTGAGGAAGAGGAGGAA
Source organism: Oncorhynchus masou masou (assembly GCF_036934945.1). Taxonomy (NCBI): domain Eukaryota; kingdom Metazoa; phylum Chordata; class Actinopteri; order Salmoniformes; family Salmonidae; genus Oncorhynchus; species Oncorhynchus masou. The sequence goes on along the minus strand of NC_088220.1, from coordinate 31,923,172 downwards.
GAGGAGGAGGGGGGTCAGTTTGACGTGATCCCTCTCTATGCTGAGAAGGCCACGGTGTCCAATCTGGGTTCTGGGGGTGGGGGGGTGTCCCCCCGTCTGTCCTCAGCCCCCCCTCCCTCCCTGCTGCTGCTCCTTCTGCTACTGTCTGCCTCTCTGAGCTGGGGGTAAGGAGGGGCGGGGCCCTTGCACACAGACACAGAGACTCTGAGAAAGGCACAGAGAGAGAGAGGAGGGAGAAAATAAGAGAAGATAAAGGACCTCTAGTGTTTATTGCTTCCTTCCTTCTCTCTTCCTTTTGAGACAGTCTTGTACAGTCTGTTTTCTTTTTTTTGCTTCACCTCCCACTGTCAGGTGATGGTTTTGCCCGATGGAGACTTTTTGTGTATGACAGACATAGAGGTGAACCAACTCCACAGTGACAGAGGGGGGTTAAACTGAGTGACTTGATATATGATATGTGAGTAATTTCCTCCTTTGGTGAAGACGTGACAGGTTACCATGAGTCCGATGGCGCTTTAGTATATCCAAGCTTCACTCTGTCTATTCATACCTCTGTACTCTCCAGTGATGGAGAAGTGCTTACAGTCAGTGTTAGGAAGGAATGTACACTGAGTATACCAAACATTAGGAACACCTTCCTAATATTGAGTTGCCCTCAGAACAGCCTCAATTCGTTGGGGCATGGACTTTAGAAGGTGTCGAAAGCGTTCCACCGGGCTGCTGGCCCATGTTGACTCCTGTGCTTCCCACAGTTATATCAAGTTGGCTTGATGTCCTTTGGGTGGTGAACCATTCTTGATACACACAGGAAACCGTTGAGCATGAAAACCCAGCAGCGTTGCAGTTCTTGACACAAACCGGTGTGCCTCGCACCGACTACTATACCCTGTTCAAAGGCACTTGCATCTTTCGTCTTGCCCATTCACCCTCTGAATGGCACACATACACAATCCATGTCTCAATTGTTTCAAGGAGTAGAAATCCTTCTTTAACCCGTCTCCTCCCCTTCATCTACACTGATTGAAGTGGATTTAACAAGTGGCATCCATAAGGGATCATAGCTTCCACCTGGATTCACCTGGTGAGTCTGTCACGCAAAGAGCAGGTGTTCATAATGCAAGTGCTTTTGGTTTATTGCTCTATCTGTGTCTAAATGACTCAGCACAGGCCTGGGAGAAAAAGTAGCTGCAGAAATACAAATAAAACAGCATCATCAAAAAAACTGAAACAATATGAGTAATAAAAAATCTAATATCTTCTTAGTAGGTGTGGACGCCCATCTGGGGTTGACACTCGCAGGCAGAGAAGGAGAGAGAAGGAAATAGAGAGAGAGGGAGAAAGAAACAGAGAGAGAGAGAGAGAATGAAACAAAGAGGGAGAGAGAAGGAAACAGAGAGAGAGAGAGAGAGAGAGAAAGAAACAGAGAGAGAGAGAGAGAGAAACAGAGAGAGCAATAGAAGACAAGGGATACAGAGGGAGTGAGTTTCTGGTGTATCGTCCATTTCCTCTGCACTTTTTACTTGTTTCAATTGAGATAATGTGATCTGGTGTGAACTCTTTGGCTGGAATTCATTCAAACCCCCCAGTGTCTTATGTTCACAATATTCATCCCGTTCCCACACATTTCTAATTCTGAAAAGTGAAAGCATACCTGTGAGAGGGGTTGCCATGATAGTAGTTGTGGGTTTTTATTCAGTACCAAAGATCAATCTGTCAGTTAACTTGATCATTGGAAAAAGCTACTGCGTAAATACTGCAATGCGAGTTAGATTGAATTGAGCCCTTCATATTCTGGTGAGCTCTGGGGGGAAAATCGTTGGTGAGGAGCGATAGAGGGAGAGAGAAAAAGAGTGAACCAGACAGAGAGAGAGACCCTCGAGCACAAACATACCGTGGAGAATCGCTGGCCCTATATTTCCTCTGTCTTATAAATCTTTTGCTGACACTAATGTTTTTTTTGTCTCCTCTATTTCTGTGGAACGTGTAAAATTAACTTCCATCCGGAGGGGTTGGAGATGGTGGTGGACAAAGAAAGGAGGGGTGGGTTGGGGGGGGGGGGGTTGTGGGGTTAGGGAGGGGCTGAAGTGACGGAAGGTCTGCAGTATGCATCTTGCATCACTCCCCAGGCCCTAATATCAAATTATAACCCCCCCTCCACACACACCAACTGTCCACCTGAACAACAGACCCTTACACATATTGTCTGTCAATCAGTCATTCTTTTCTAAAGGAAAGGGGAACATTCTTACATGAAGATCTATGCTTCCATTCCGTAGAACATGAGCATCATTAATACCAAGGTCAGCTAGCCGCTCACAGATCTCCTTCTGGGGTTAATTGAGAGCAGGGAGGAGAATAGGTGGGAGATTGATGTGCCTGTCAGGCCTGTGTGGGGTCTTTACGAGGCCTGTTGTTATTTTTTAATTGTTGTTGCGGCCGTTTGTCGTCTGCTGACACCTCGCCACTGCCAACAGACAGACTGAGAGATGGAGAAAAGGATACCAATCATTTACATCAATATCGCTGAAATAAATAAGTTGAGAAGCCATGCGTTAAATCAACTGACATAGAGTAGGAGGGTAGCTGAAGGGATTATTTTACCGTTCTTGTTCGCTTGTAATACAGCTCTATCATAAACACTCACACACTCACACACACACACACACACACACACACACACACACACACACACGCACACACACACTCAGTTAAATATCAGTTCATTGGTGTCTGATTGCCGTGGACTTGAGCATTGTAATCCATCATTGGCCTGACACAGGAATGTTAGCACCATGGCTTAGTTATACTGTTCACTGCGGAGAGACAGTCAGTGAAATAAAAACAAAGCAAGAAAAATACAAACAGAAAGGGACACAAGGAACTAGAATGACACACGCGACACACACTCCGTAAGAAACGTGTACAGGGAGAGATGAAGGGAGGAAAGCGGAAGGGGAGAATGAGAGACGGAGAGGAAGAGAGAGTGAGAGCTGACATGGCCTGCGGGCTTGTATCAGTATTAGTGCTGTAGCTTGGCTTACCCTTCTTGATCTATTTCACACTCCCTGGGTCCTAAAGCATCAGCTCTCTACTGTAGCACAGCCTCGCAAAACTCCTCCACGGCTCTGCTGCTACAGGAAGACACACAGTGGAGGAGGACAGAGCAGCATTCCAAGAGTTCCTGTTAGTTTACAACAAATAACAGCAGAAACAAAAAGCAGAAAGGCTTGTTTGAGCTCGACCCTTCCTAAACTCCTCCTTTAACGTCACACCTGTGACACACGCATTCGTTGATTGCATTCATGCATAGGCTCAGTGTTCCTTGTGTGAAGCATGTCTGTGTGAAGCGTTTCTGTGCAAAGTGTTTCTGTGTGTGAACAACCAGTTTTCTATGCTCTATACCTGCCCTGCCCTGCTTTCACATTCATAATCACCTTTCATCTTCAATAATCGCCCATCTTTAATTGACTGTACTGCATACTCATTAAGTAATTACCACCAACAATGTCATGTTGTATTGAGTGTGTAGCGGCCATCAGGATGACTTAGTGTGGGTGTGTTCGTGTCTTGGACATAGGGATGACTCTTGTCAGGTCAGAGGATGCTCAATGGTTACAGTGTTTTCATGCTGCATCTGTACTCAGCACTGTCTGTCTGTCTGTGTATCCCTGGTGATGCTTTGTCTCTGCCTCTGTTTGCTGTAGCGCCAAATAATGCTAAATGGTGCTGAATAATGATCAGATGTTTTCTATCCCAGCACCTCCAGAGTTGAAGCAGCCCTTTTTAGCATTTTTCCGCCCGGTGGGCCTTGCCTCCTGCAGGTAGCTGGCCCAATGGGCTGATGGGTATTCAGGAGGGGAGAGGACGCACGCTGGGACTGCAAATGAGACACGCATTCATGAGCAGGCAGAACTGAACTGCCTGACTACTCTGCGCAGCAACAATATGATGATGAAAGGCTTTATTTTTCTCCCTCGCTCTCCTGAACGCTGCAACGCTGAGTGGACCGATCTCCTCTCTTCCTAGTCAGGCTGCGAGACTTTCCCCCCACTATCTTTTATGTGCCGATTGGACAATGGAAAGTGACAGGAACGGCCATTCAGGATCACTGAACTGTTCTGCTGGTGTTCAAGAATACGAAAACAAAGCGTGATGCTAATACACTGATTCTCTTCACCCTGCTCCCTTTAAGCATGTCTGTGTAACACAGGAGAGGGCCAGCTTTCTCCCCACTACCCATCAGAACAGGTTCTGTTCTGACTCCTCCTCTACACACCCTGCACAGTGTCTGGATCAGGTTGTGTTATGTGCTTTTCCTCTCTCTGCAGTTCAGACACACACCTCCACTGTGTACATGAATATAATAAAAAATATATATATGATCTTCCGTTTTCTTCCGTTCTCTTCCTGGAACTGTTGTGAATGCACTGACGAGAGTATCAAATTCAAATGTGGAACCTGAAAGCCAGTTCCCACTGCTTTTTTCATGCTTCCCCTCCAACCAGGGACCGATTTAGACCTAGGATGCCAGCTGGGAGCAATGAATTATCATCTCGTGGGGTCAGAGTTGAATGCTCATGTACTAGACCATGTACATGAGCAAGTCAAGAAAAGGTATTTGAATAACACAGAGATGGCAGTTATCCAATGTGCCTCCATCAACAGTTGACTGCATTTAATGGGCACATATAAAAAGGCCTATAGATGAACTTCACATGCACCAATTCTCTGTCCTAGTTCTGACATGGTGATACTGTGTTGAAGCAGTAGCAGTGATGATGATGACGATGATTGAAACACTACATCAGGTTTAATGGCCGTTGTCAGTGTGTGGTTAATGAAATCACTGTGATGTATTTCTGCTTTGTCTCAGTTCTCCTCAATAGTACATTCTCCAGTGCATTATTTAAAGCATTGAAGAGCGACTACAAAACTACCAAACACTGTGGTCACATAGAGGGGTTGGTTGTTTAGCAACAAAACTGAGGCTTGTGCAACTGTGGGGCAGAACAGACAGGGTTGGCTTAGATTGGTTGACAACGTGTAAACTATATTTCCCCTCTCCAAATGTTTATTGAAAACATAAATACATTTGCACAATGAGCACTTGTTGTCTCTCAAATACATTATTACAGTTGTAAAGTAGCTAGCGAGTGATTTTATGCCATTTTAGCATAGACATGACATCAGTCAAAACCCCTCAAAACAAGACATGGTATCAATAACAAGATGCAAGGAGCTGAAACGAGTCCCACATGATTCCCCACATGCCAGCTTCTTGTCATTGTTGCTCGCTATCCGACGGCTCAGAATCATAACAACGCAAGCCTTCCGGCCACATTGGTGACGTTGTCAGCTAAACCGCACACACTGACGTGCACACACGCTAACACTGACACATACAGAGACACAAGCACACACTGTCTGTGAGTCAGAGGAGCCCCAATCACAGACCTATTAAATAATCAGACAGGTTTCTCTCCCACTGTGTCCAATCAAAACGAATAGGTCTCCTGCTCTCTGCTCCTCCGTGACCACTCTGCCCATGGGCTGAGAGTGTGTGTGTGTGTGTGTGTGTGGGGGGGGGGGGGCTGGTTTGTCGTGACTCTATCAGTCAGTCAGTAAGAGAAAGGGTTCTAGCTTGTGAGAGACAGGACCTGTAATTAGAGTTGTGCGCATTGGCATTACATGGCTCGTGTGTGTGTGTGTGTGTGTGTGTGTGTGTGTGTGTGTGTGTGTGTGTGTGTGTGTGTGTGTGTGTGTGTGTGTGTGTGTGTGTGTGTGTGTGTGTGTGTGGTGCACGTTGGCACAGACTCAAGGCCTTGTTTACTCTCTCTCTCTATTCCTTTCTCTCTACCTTATCCTCCGTCCTCCCTGGGGAACCCAACAAACTTTTCCTCCTGAGTCCGTTCAGACAGATGAGTGTTCAGACGGAGAGAGATGGAGGAGCAGGAGACCCAGTAAAGCTTTTAATCTGTAAATGGAGAGAGAGGTATCCAGTAATGGTCATTTAAGCATTAAGCCCTCCTCCGTCCACCTCGTTTGTGCTTCCTAATGCTCCTTAAACATTTACGACCCAGATGATAACAAAGGAAGACTGCAGCCTAATCAGATCAATGCTGGTTAAAACCCCTACTCGGAACTGCACAGGCATCGGTGGGGGGGGCTCAACTCATATCTGACTCCAGATCAGCTTTAAAAGCAAGCGTCTGTCATCCTTATATAGGCAGTAAATAAACTGCATTGTGATACTGACTGTCTGTATGAATCCAACCAGTGCACACACACAGTTTCTTTCGGTGCTTCCTTACTTTTCAGTTTAGTCCACTCTCTCTCTCTAGCTCTCTCTCCCTCTAGCTCTCTATCGCTATCCTCCTCTCTCTCACACACATTCTAGCTTTCTCCTTTCTCCAGCTCTCTCCCACCCTGTCTCTAGTTCTCTCTCTGTTAGTCTCTGTCGTTTTGGAACGGAGAGACATGTCCTCCCTGAATAGCTGAGACTGCAGTCAGAGATTGGGGTGGCTCTGAATAGCCAGGCCGATAAGGATGGATTTCATTCAGAAATGGATGGAGAGGTAGCGTCTGTCTCTGGGTGGTACAGAATGACTCATTCTACTCCGTCTAAATGGCTTGCATTGGGAGTGATGAGATTCCGTCTCCACTCTCCCCAGACTGCATCCTGTAACATTAGAGGGTCACAAGGGTTAAACAGCCTAATAAGAAGAAGACATGCTGCATTACACACTGCATTACAACACACACGCTGTGGGACTCTCCAGCTATCAGGATCTGTGTATTCACACCTGAGCTATTTATCTCCATCCACCTGCACAAACCACTGGCTGAAATCTACCAAACTGCACTAATGTTTGGAGTGCTGAGCTGCAGGGTGTTTGCAGGAGTTTCCCGGTGCTGTGGTTGTGCATTCTGTATGTCACAGTAAATTATACAACTGCAGAATATGATCTTCCTTATCGATTTCTCTCAGGATGCATGCAGGGCCCATCTATATGCATATTGTTGTTGGAGTACAGCTCGTTAATCTTTGCACGTTATCATTGTGGTTTTGTGTTCCCTGGCTGCTTGGCTGGCTGCTGTGAAGTGAACACATACCCATTGACTCTCTGGGCAGACACACACACACACATACAAACTCATTTGTCTTTCATCAGCGTTCAGACCATGGGTCTGTGCTGTTTGCCGTATCAATATGTAGTTAGTGAGTGCGAATTGCTGCAGTTAGATCCAGGAGCGTGCGCATATGTGTGTGTCCACTACCTATCATTGTGGCATCACTTTATGTCCTTTCATTATACTTAGGAAGCACACACACACACACACACACACACACACACACACACACACACACACACACACACACACACACACACACACACACACACACACACACACACACACACACACACACACACACACACACTCACACGGACAGTTTGCTGACTAATGGAGCCTTTATTCTTAATGAGTGCTGCTCTTGTTCGTCTATCTCCTGTCCCCCTCATTACCTCTCTATCTCTCATCCCTCGCTTCCTCTCTTCTATTCCTCCACCTGCATCTTCTACCATCACCTTCACCTGATCCTCTCTACTTCTATTTAACTACAGCTCCTATCCTGTCATCCTCTGTTCTTCTATTTAACTACAGCTCCTATCCTGTCATCCTCTCTTCCACCTAATCCCCCACTCCTCTCTTTCTCTATAGCCCTCTCCTGGATGTTCTTTCACATTCTCTCTGTCCATGCCCATCTCCTTCTTTCCCTCTCTCCCTCCAGGTGCTGTGTGTGTGTGTGTGTGTTTGGAGATGGTGTTGGTAAGGGACAGAGCAGCAGTGTGTGTTGTCTGGTCTGGCTATGCCTCGCTGGCTGCTACGCTGCTCGCTCTGTTAATAACCCAAGGTGCTTCTGACATCTTATTTATGGTCTGTCATTTGTTTTAGTGGCGTCAGCGGCTTTCACATCCCAGGTGTGGTGGCCCAACATTTAGACGAGCACCCCTCACTGTACTTAAGAGTCTTCTCCTTCCCGCTCTCCCTCAGTCCTTCTCTCTTCCTTTCCCCTCCCTCCCTCTGTCTACACCTCCCTTTCTCTGAGCCCGTATCACTCTCTCAATCTGCCTTTTTATCTCTCCCTCTCTACCTCCATCGATCACATCCGCATCTCTCTCTCTCTCTCTCTCTCTCTCTCTCTCCCCCCTCTGTCTCTGTCTGTCTCTGTCTGTCTCTCTTTTTCTCGCTGTCTCTGTCTGTCTGTCTCTCTCTCTCTCTCAATTCAATTGAAGGGGCTTTATTGGCATGGGAAACATATGTTTACATTGCCAAAGCAAGTGAAATACATAATAAACAAAAGTGAAATAAGCAATAAAAAATGTACATTGAACATTACACAAAAGTTCCAAAAGAATAAAGACATTTCAAATGTCATATTATGTCTATATACAGTGTTGTAATGATGTGCAAATAGTGAAAAGTACAAAAGGGAAAATAAATCAAAATAAATGTGGGTTGTATTTACAATGGTGTTTGTTCTTCAATGGTTGCCCTTTTCTTGTGGCAACAGGTCACAAATCTTGCTGCTGTGATGGCACACTGTGGTATTTCACCCAATAGATATGGGAGTTAATTAAAATTGGATTTGTTTTCAAGTTCTTTGTGCGTCTGTGTAATGTGAGGAAAATATGTGTCTCTAATATGGTCATACCATATTAGGTTAGGAAGTATTAGGTGCAGCTCAGTTTCCACCTCATTTAGTGGGCAGTGTCTTTCTTCTCTTGAGAGCCAGGTCTGCCTTCGGCGGCCTTTGTCAATACCAAGGCTATGCTCACTAAGTCTGTTCCTTAAGTTTGGGTCAGTCACGGTGGTCAGGTATTCTGCCACTTGGTACTCTCTGTTTAAGACCAAATAGCATTCTAGTTTGCTCTGTTTGTTTGTCAGTTCTTTCCATTCAATTATCTTTTTGTTTTCTCATGATGTGGTTGGGTTTAATTGTGTTGCTGTCCTGGGGCTCTGTGGGGTTCTGTTTGTGTTTGTGAATAGAGCCACAGGACCAACTTGCTTAGGGGGCTCTTCTCCAGTGTCATTTCTCTGTCGGTGATGGCTTTGTTATGGAATGTTTGGGAACCTCTTCCTTCCAGTGGTCCAAGGCACAGTCGAATCTCAGTCGAATCCAGGTTGTATCTGTCACATGAGATGACGCTGGAGAGATGAAGCAGGTATGGGGAGTAAAACATTTATAAATAACGGACATGGAACGAGACAGGAACAACGTCAGCAAACTAATACTAAAGACAAAAACAATACAATGCAGCAACGGGGAACAGAGCAGGGAACTGGCAAATATAGGGAAGGCAATTAACAGGTGATGAGTGAGTCCAGGTGAGTCCAAGGGATGGCAGGAGTGGGATGGTGACGAGGAATGGCAGGAGTGCGTGATGCAGGGCAACTTGGCGCCCTCAAGCGCCAGGGGGAGGCATGAGCGGGAGCAGACATGACAGTATCACATCCGACCAGGATTGGGAGTCCCATAGGGTGGCGCACAATTGGCCCAGTGTCGTCCGGGTTTGGCTGGGGTAAGCCGTCATTGTAAATAAGAATTTGTTCTTAACTGACTTGCCTAGTTAAATAAAAGTTACATTTTAAAACTAACTTTTTTAAATAGGTGGTTGGAGAATTTAACGTCTCTTTTCTGGATTTTGATAATTAGCGAGTATTGAACTAATTCTGCTCTGCATGCATTATTTGGTGTTTTACGTTCTACACTGAGGATATTTTTGCAGAATTCTGCATGCAGAGTCTCAATTTGGTTCTTGTCCCATTTTGTGAATTCTTGGTTGGTGAGTGGACCTAAGACCTCACAACCATGAAGGGCGATGGGTTCTATAACAATCAATTATTTTTAGCCAGATCCTAATTGGTATGTTGAATAATATGTTCCTTTTGATGGCATAGAAGGCACTTCTTGCCTTGTCTCTCAGACAATTTTAACCGCACGCTTGTTGTTTGTGTCTCTCTTTTGCTCTCTCTCTTTTGCTCTCTCTCTTTCTGTCAATACTCTACAGTTCTATTACATCCCCTCCTAGTCATATTTGAGACCTTAACATTTCCCAATAGCATTTTAAATTACCCCAACAACATGACTGTGACAGAAATTATAGTTTATCACTCACAAATCAGTCAATCACAATGTTAGGCACGAAATTGCTCTCTTCCTATCTCTCTCCATCTTTCTCTCTCCATAGTCAGGTCACTCTCTTCTCTTCTTCTAGAGATGAGGTAGTGCAGCGAGATGAGGGCGAGAGCAAGCTAGAGAAGAGGTGAGGGTTAGAGGGTAGATGGGAGGTGAAACAGAAAGATCAGGCGAGTTGAGAGGTGAGAAAAAGAGAGGTTAGAGGGCGGAGGAGGAGAGAGATGAGAGGAAAGGGTACAGACAACAGAGAGAGGGGAGAGGGTCGATACCTGACCAGCTGACATACTGTAAATCCCTTACGCATGTAAATAATTCATACTTACATCTCCTTCCTTGCTGGTCATCAATCTTTTTTAATCTCTATCACTCTGTTCCCTCCCTCTGTTCTCCTCTCGAACTTTCATTAGACAACTCTCTCTCTCTCTCTCTCTCTCTCTCTCTCTCTCTCTCTCTCTCTCTCTCTCTCTCTCTCTCTCTTTTCTCTCTCTCTCTCTCTCTCTCTCTCTCTCAAGGATGAGGGTTGTTTGGTGAGTAGGGAGGGAAGGAGAACAGGCTTGTCACTTAGGTTGTTATGGTAATACATATTGCTAAGCAGGACTGGATTTAGCTGGGTTGGGCTAGCCTGAGCTGGATGGGTTGGCTGGGTTGGGCTAGGCTGGGTTTGGGCTTGGCTTGGCTTGGCTTGGCTTGGCAGGGCTGGGCTAGGCTGGGCTGGGCTGGGCTGGGCTGGGCTGGATGTGTTAGGCTTGGCTGGGCTAGGCTGGGCTGGGTTAGGCTAGGATAGGCTGGGTTGGGCTAGGATGGGTTGGGTTTGGCTGGGCTGGATGGGTTAGGCTTGGCTGGACTGGGCTGGGTTAGGCTAGGATGGGCTAGGATGGGTTGGGCTAGGATGGGTTGGGCTTGGCTGGGCTGGATGGGTTTGGCTAGGCTTGCTGGGCTAGGCTTGGCTGGGTTAGGCAAGGTTAGGCTTGGCTGGGTTAGGCTAGGTTGGGCTTGGCTGGGTTAGGCTAGGTTGGGCTTGGCTGGGTTAGGCTAGGTTGGGCTAGGCTGGGTCACACAGGGAGACTGGGAGAGAGGAACAGGAAAAGAGGGATGGAGAAGGAGAGAGAGAAAGCAGGTGAGAGACAGGTAGGAGTGATGTGAGGTCTGCAGGTGTTTTCATATCTTAAAACCGATCGATAGTGGCGTTTATTCTGGGGCCGACTGTACCGTGGGCTCAAATAAATAATCATAATCACAAAATGCCCCAAGATTGCTTTTCATAGAATTATCATTATTTTATCTTTGGCAGATTTGGTTATTGCTCCTTGGGGATATTCAAATTACTTTGTTTTGGAGTGTTAATGTGTGAGGCATGCACACACACACATGCACACGCACACGCATGCACACACACACGCACACACAAACGCATGCACACACACAGACACACGCATGCACACACACACACACACTGAACAATATTTAAGCTCCTGTCAAGCTAGTGAAATGTATGACATGTGAGGCGGTAATTCAACTGTGTGTAAATGATTGTGTGTTTTTTTACAATTATTGTGGGGACCAGAAGTCCTCACAAAAAAATAGTAAAACAAGGAAATTGTGGGGGCATTTCTCTTGTTCCCACAAGGAAAAAGGTTATTTTAGACTTAGTTGTTAGGGTGAGGGTTACAATTAGGGTTAGGGTTATAATTAGGGTTAAGGGGTTTGGGGTTAATATTAGGGTTAAGGTTAGGTTTAGGGGTTAGGGAAAATAGGATTTTGAATGGGATTCAATTGTGTGGTCCACACAAGAATAGTTAAACAAACGTGTGTTTGAGTGTGTACTGCCATGGGCTGTGAATAAGAACAGACTACAATAATTGAATCTTCGTCTCTGCCTCTGTGTCTAACCATTACACAACAACAATGAGCAAGATTACACACACACACACACACACACACACACACACACACACACACACACACACACACACACACACACACACACACACACACACACACACACACACACACACACACACACACACACACATTCTCCTTCAGCCTCATTACACTCACTACCACCACACACCCGTTGGTTTTGTCTATTTTTTCATTCTTCCCCCCCGTGAGACAATAAACAAAACACCACAAAAGACTGTTCTCTCTGTTCTCTCCTAGAGGCTCATGAAATCAACTCCCAGGCACAATCATTATTAACAGAATAAACTGCATGTGAGGGTGGTTGGTGGGTGGGTGTCTTTGTCTGAGAGAAAGGGTGTGCCGAGAGACAGAGAGAGAGAGAGATCAAGATAGAGAGAACACATTTTACACAGCACTGGAAGTGATCACTGTGATGCCGACTAACAGCGTTTGGCTGGGTCTGTGACTGACTGCAGTGGTCAAACTTTACAATTGATTTATGAATTAATGGAGCCTGTTGGGTTGCTGTACTGTACACATCAGAGTGCCAGTCACTGTAGATAATGTCAGTCCTGCAGGGCCAAGATGATACACATCTTCTGGTGCAAGCTCCATTATCAATATGAACATCATGAACAAGGACCTACCTTTTACTCTGTAGCAATAATGTGTGTCAGACCTGGGATAACTAGCTATGGTTGAACTATGCTTTCTGGAAGAAGAAAACACATTGTTTTGGGGGACAAATAGTTACTTTGAATACAGATCCCAAAAAATTACTACTTTTTAAAACTATTTGAATACAGATCTTGGAAAGTTATTCCATTTTTTTTTTTATCTATTTGAATACAGATTGAAAGATATATATTTTAATAAAGATCTCAGGAACTATTGGATTGGCTGCCTTCAACTAATGGCAGGGCTGTATCTGGAAAGGCATGTTGAAGATAGAATGAATAGAGCACACACAATCTCCCATACTATTCCAATCTATCTGACAGTCATATTTGATCTACAAAATCCATTTCTACATGAACATTCTGTAAATGTACGGACATCTCCTGAATGTCCATTTCCCCAGATGTACATAATCAAGTCAAACCATTGAACCAATGACGTTTAGTACAGATAAGTATAAATAAGTTGTGATGCTCAAATACTATATCAATCTTCCAACATGCCACTGAAATGCTTGAAAGCTGTAATTAATTTTGTGATACCTAAAAATACTGTAGAGAAATTGAAAGCCATTTGCAAACAGCAAGCATAAACAACTTTGATCCTCTTTGCCTATACCATCGTTAACGGGATAGTTTGCTCAGAATAAAAACTAACATTTATTTCCACCTACCGTGGCTGTAGTTGATTGGCAGTTATGGGATATTTAGTTTCCTTTTAACCCTTAATAGACAGTAACACTTTAAACTGTTGTGGCGCCTGTACCATAAAACTGTAGTTGCTTTTGAAGCAACATTGTATTAGCATGTTGTAACCTAATACTTTGGTAATTGCATTTGAATTGCGTAGCAACGAGCTGATAGTTTTGGTACCTACTTATGTGACTGTTCCTCTTATGTTATAACTCCATTACTTTGCAATTACAAAGTCCTATGTAACAACGACGTTGCTATTGTAATAATTACAAAGCACAACATGTAGAAGAAATTGTAAAGTGTTACTGGATTACCATACGTGTCACTCATTATGAAAATATATTTCTTAGTCATTTTGAAGCTTCAAAAGTGGTCTACTCTAATGTTTTGGTGATTCCGTGTCCCTGGTGTATTTAATTATAAGCGATGGGCTATATTACAGTGTTTCCCAATTGTTAACGCTCGTTTGCCGATACTACATCTCAGTTACTCAACACTCTAAACACAAAACAGTTAGCCAGTTTCCCCAAACCCCACAGCCATCTTGCAAGGTAATACACGGCAATCAAAATCATGTGCTCCCTGCTCAAAATGAAACTCTGCACACAAATGAGAAACACACGCATCAAATGAGTCTAACTTGGTGACAAACGAGAACACTAATGTGACGTATGCAGAACACTACTATCCGAACCTATTTCGGTGTAAAGACTAAGATTGTGTTGTTATATTGTATATTCTTTGTGTGTACTCAAACAAGACAGGCACACAAATGCAGAAATGCATGTTTTATATTTCAACATGACTCGATACATGTCAAACAGCATACTGTAAGCACACATGCAGTGAAAATGAAAACGTACAGTAAATATATTTTGCATATGCAAAGGAAGGAAATAGGCCTATTTGTACTACAGTACTGTATGTTAGATCAATTGTATGGATAAAGAAACTGTCAAAATACAGTCAAATCAAAATCATAAGTCAAGAAACAAATACTCCATTGCGAGAACAAAATCAGTCATGTCTTGTGTTTTGGTCCGGCTACAGATTTCATCAACATCACAGGCGGTATTGTCCTTGGCCAGACAGCGGGGGAAATATCTTCTGGCAGGACGCGTCCACCCCTGACAGGATTCTGCTGGGATGTCACCACAGGCCTCCTCCATTGCCTGGAGAAGGGCCATACCTTCATGGGGTATGTGATCATACACCTTCCAGCGCCATCCTGAAAACAACTCCCAATGGGTTTTGAGAAGTGGGGAATATAGTGAGCGATAGAGAATTGCAAACCTGGGATGGTTGGGCTCCCGACTTTTAGCACCTCAGTGCTAAAAGTGTCACTACAGACATCCTGGTTCAAATCCAGGCTGTATCACAACCGGACGTGATTGGGAGTCCCATAGGGCGGCGCACAGTGTCGTCCGGGTTTGGCCGGTGTAGGCCGTCATTGTAAAGAAGAATTTGTTCTTAACTGACTTGCCTAGTTAAATAACAACAATTTAAAATCATGATGGAACCAGCTGCAGACCTGAGCAGCCTGATGAAAAGTCACGTTTCCCAAAATAGAACATACATTTCCTGCTCAGGATCACCTGGCCCTCTCTCCTCTGGCTGAAAAAGATTGTAATGTAAGGTGTTCAGGAAATGAAAGAGATGGTCAGTGTTGTATGGTCCAAGGGTGGCATGGCAACAGGACCCCATTGTGGCTCATAGCTGCACATATGGTACCATTTCCCCCAATGTGGCCAGGTACCTCAATGATGGTATGATATTCCTTCCTCTCCTCCTTGTCTTCGCTAAATTGAATCCAGCCTTGTCTATGAATTTGAGTTTCTGTGGGATGAAACTTGCATCCAACCCCATGAGTCTCTGAAATGACAATAAATACTGTAATTGCGGAATAGTAAAGTTCACTGGCAACATCAGTGAGTCTCTAACGTTTCACAGTTTTCCCAATTGTTTACACACTAAAATTGGCCCATGAGGCACAATGACCCAAACCCGTAACTCACACAACACACACAACACACACACATAACACACACCAGCCTTGGTCAGAAAATAGTTGTATTTTATTGTTAATTTGAAAATACAACTTTTCAAATATTCAAGGTAGTAGAATATAGTTTTTATAGAATTTCAACTAAAAGGTAACTATTTTATTGGACATTCAAATACAGGTATCAGAAAAACAAGTAATAGTTGAAAGTATTTTGAATATTTCTCAGAAAACCAAATACTATTTATTTGATGGCTGACAAATATTTGATTAAGAACCAAAAACTATAACAGTTAGTTGATGATCTAAATATATGATCATAAGCAGTTTTGGAGAGCTCTTAGATATGAACCTCAAAGTTTTTCCAGTTGTAACTCATAACTCATTCAGCAGAACTATAACACTGCAACACTGTTCAACAAGCTGAGCTCAATTACCAATTGATCACTTTCAGTCGGCACATGTGCAAACACTAATTGCGTAAATGTTCACTTTGCAATCAGACCTTTGTTATGGATGAAAAAGGCTACATGTGAGCACTCCTGTGTTTGGAGAACAATGGAAGCAAACTTAGCAGAGAGTGGGGGGGGGTAGAGGTGAAGGTGGAGAAGGAGGAAGACTAAGAACAAGGAGAGTAATCTGACCATGTGGTCAACCATGGTTTGACCTTGAGAGAGGCTGAGCAGAGAGTGCTGCCCAATCTGAGCCGCTTCATCGTAGCATCCCTTATTCTTCTACCTCGAGTATTTGAAAAGTTGGTGTTTTCAAATTAAATTAATTTTAATTTTAAAATACAACTATTTTCTGCCCAGGGCTGGTGTGTGTGATGTGTGTGTTGTATGTGTCACGGCTTTCGTTGTGGGAAGGAGGAGCGGACCGAAATGTAGCGTAGTTGTGATACATTTTATTTAATAAAAGGAAACTATACACGATTAAACTAACAAAATAACAAACGTACGAAAACCAAAATCAGCCCTATCTGGTGCAAAACACAAAGACAGGAACAATCACCCACAAACACACAGTGAAACTCAGGCTACCTAAATATGGTTCCCAATCAGAGACAATGACTAACACCTGCCCCTGATTGAGAACCATATCAGGCCAAACACAGAAATAGACAAACAAGACATCCAACATAGAATGCCCACTCAGATCACACCCTGACCAACCAAAACATATAAACATACAAAGTAAACTATGGCTAGGGCGTGACAGTACCCCCCCAAGGTGCGGACTCCGGCCGCAAAATCTGAACCTATCGGGGAGGGTCTGGGTGGGCATCTGTCCGCGGTGGCGGCTCTGGTGCTGGACGTGGCCCCCACTTCACCGCAGTCTTCCCCCACCTTGTCCCCTTCCGTGACCTCCCAGCCACGGCAACCCTACCTAACAACACGGGACAGAGGTGCAGCTCGGGACAGAGGGGAAGCTCGGGACAGAGGGGCAGCTCGGGACAGAGGGGCAGCTCGGGATAGAGGGGCTCTTCAGACTCCGGCAGCAGCGCCAAACAGGCGGGAGACTCCGGCATCAGCGCCGGACAGGCGGGAGACCCCGGCAGCAGCGTCGGACAGGCGGGAGACCCCGGCAGCACAGGAGGGGAGGAACGCTCTGGCAGATCCTGGCTGACTGGCGGATCTGGAAGAATCTGACTGACTGGCGGATCTGGAAGGGTCTGGCAGACTGACGGTTCCGGCAGATCCTGGCTAACTGGCGAATCTGGAAGAGTCTGGCTGACTGGCAGATCTGGAAGAGTCTGGCTGACTGGCAGATCTGGAAGAGTCTGGTTGACTGGCAGATCCTGGCAGACTGACGGCTCTGGCTGCTCCATGCTGACTGGCAGCTCTGGCTTCTTCATGCTGACTGGCGGCTCTGGCTGTATCATGCTGACTGGCGACTCTGGCTGCTCCATGCTGACTGGCGACTCTGGCTGCTCCATGCTGACTGGCGACTCTGGCTGCTCCATGCTGACTGGCGACTCTGGCTGCTCCATGCTGACTGGCGACTCTGGCTGCTCCATGCTGACTGGCGACTCTGGCTGCTCCATGCTGACTGGCGACTCTGGCTGCTCCATGCTGACTGGCGACTCTGGCTGCTCCATGCAGACTGGCAGCTCTGGCGGCTTCTTGCAGACTGGCAGCTCTGGCGGCTTCTTGCAGACTGGCAGCTCTGGCAGCTCTGGCAGCTCCTTGCAGACTGACAGCTCCTTGCAGACTGACAGCTCCTTGCAGACTGACAGCTCCTTGCAGACTGGCAGCTCCTTGCAGACTGGCAGCTCCTTGCAGACTGGCAGCTCCTTGCAGACTGGCAGCTCCTTGCAGACTGGCAGCTCCTTGCAGACTGGCAGCTCCGGCTGCTCCATGCAGACTGACAGCTCTGGCTGTTCCATGCAGACTGACAGCTCTGGCTGCTCCATGCAGACTGGCAGCTCTGGCTGCTCCATGCAGACTGGCAGCTCTGGCTGCTCCATGCAGGCTGGCAGCTCTGGCTGCGCTAAACAGGCAGGAGACTCCGGCAATGCTGTAGAGGCAGAAGGCTCTGGCAGCGCTAAACAGGTGGGAGACTCCAGCAGCGCAGGAGAGGAGGAAGGCTCTGGCTGCGCTGAACAAGCGGGAGACTCTGTCAGCGCTGTAGAGGAGGAAGGCTCTGGCTGCGCTGAACAGGCGGGAGACTCCGGCAGCGCAGGAGAGGAGAAAGGCGCTGAACAGGCGGGAGACTCCGGCAGCGCAGGAGTGGAGGAAGGCTCCAGCAGCGCTGGAGAGGCGAGGAGCACTGTAGGCCTGATGCGTGGTGCTGGCACTGGTGGTACTGGGCTGAGGACACGCACAGGAAGCCTGGTGCGGGGAGCTGCCATCGGAGGGCTGGTGTGTGGAGGTGGCACAGGATGGGCTAGACCGTGAAGGCGTACTGGAGATCTTGAGAGCGGTGCTGGCACAGGACATGCAAGGCTAGGGAGGTGCACAGGATGCCTGGTGCGTGAGGCTGGCACCAACTTCACCAGCCGACTAACACGCACCTCAGGACGAGTATGGAGCGCTGACCCAGGTGCCATCAAATCCCCGACACGCTCCGTCGGGCAAATTCCATATTTAAAGCACCGACATAGCAACTCCCTCATTACTCTCTCCTCCAATTTCCCCATTAACTCCTTCACAGTCTCTGTTTCGCTCACCTCCAACACCAGCTCTGGTTCTGGTCTCCTCCTTGGCTCCTCACGATAAACAGGGAGAGTGGGCTCAGGTCTGACTTCTGACTCTGCCACACTCTCCCTGAGCCCCCCCCAAGAAATTTTTGGGGCTGACTCTCGGTCTTCCATCCGCTTCCCCGTGCTGCCTCCTCATACCGGCGCCTCTTCCCTTTCTTCGCCTCCAGTTCTTCCTTGGGACGGCGATATTCTCCAGGCTGAGCCCAGGGTCCTTCTCCGTCTAATTCGTCCTCCCATGTCCATTCCTTTTTTTGTTGCTCCTGCTGTTGCTTTTGCCTGTTACCACGCCGCTTGGTCCTGTTGTGGTGGGTGATTCTGTCACGGCTTTCGTTGTGGGAAGGAGGAGCGGACCAAAATGCAGCGTAGTTGTGATTCATTTTATTTAATAAGGAAACTATACACGATTAAACTAACAATATAACAAACGTACGAAAACCGAAAACAGCCCTATCTGGTGCAAAACACAGAGACAGGAACAATCACCCACAAACACACAGTGAAACCCAGGATACCTAAATATGGTTCCCAATCAGAGACAATGACTAACACCTGCCCCTGATTGAGAACCATATCAGGCCAAACACAGAAATAGACAAACAAGACATCCAACATAGAATGCCCACTCAGATCACACCCTGACCAACCAAAACATAGAAACATACAAAGTAAACTATGGCCAGGGCGTGACAGTATGTCTGTTGTGTGTGTGTGTGTTGTGTGTTTTGTGTGTTGTGTTGGGTTGTTTGTGTGTTCTGTGTGTGTGTGCATTCTTCTAGATGAGCAGAGAGAGTGTCTATGTGCTGTTTTATGTTTGTTTGTGTTTATTAATATGTTTCTACCTCCTCTGAGTTATTATCCACTGAATATCATGCCTCCCCCTCCCCTCCCTCTCTCTCCCCCACCTCTCGCTCTCTCTCCCTACCTCCCTTCAATCCCTCCCTCTCTCCTAGCCATATGTCTATGTACTGTATAGTGAGAGTGGCTGTATTTGGGCAGGTCTTAATCAGATTGCAGTGAAATATGATAAGACAGGTTATTTAATTAGCACACAGAGTGATAGCAGCTCATCGCTGCTCAGACACCTATAAGTTCACATCTCTATCTCTCTCTGTCCCTTGTTTTGCAGTGCTCTAAGGGGGGACAGGGGCAGAAGGGGGATGACACACTTAGCGTGTCGTGTGTGTTTGTCTGTGTGTGCGCGCGCCTGCATGCATGTGTGTGTTAGAGAGGGGCAAACATAAAATGAAAGAAAATAAAGATGGAGGTAGTGAGAAGAGAGAAAGCGATAGATAATGAGAGGAGTGGAAATAGCCTGACGACAGCGTCAGCAGAGGGGACCGAATGACCCCTGTGGTCTTCCAGAGTGCTACAGATGGTGATGTTGTTGATGTTTGTTTGTGTTGACAGCAGACCTTTAGCATGGTCCACTTCACACTAAAAAAACATACCAATATGTTTTCAAATGACTCTCAGATTACAGCTAATTTATTAGATACTTAGCAAGCAACACAATTAAATACACTAATCCCCAATTCCAAATCGACCCCCAGTCCCTACTTGATCGGTGAAAGCAACATAGTGAGAATCCCTCCCAGCCTGTCCAAAGGCAAGGTTCAGCTTACCACATTGCTTTTAAACCTATCCAATCGCGTCAGGTCTAAAGGGCCGAGGGGTTAGGGGTTGATTTGGCATTCAGAAAATGCATAATAACGAACCTATGGTGTGATCTGCAGTTGGGTAGAACCACCCAGGTACAATATCTGATATCAAATTACAGTGTAGTTGTTTTTCCACATGCCTGAACTAAACGTAACCAGAGGCCCCTTCTGTTCCTCCACACCTGAACGACTTGTGAATGGTGCCGGAGGACATCCCAGTGAATGGTGCCGGAGGACATCCCAGTGAATGGTGCCGGAGGACATCCCAGTGAATGGTGAATACTGTACGTTGTGAATATCAACGCTGTATGGCCAACAAGGACAAC